>NW_016826966.1:605101-635705 GCF_001698545.2 Rhinopithecus bieti | reverse complement strand
AAAAAAAAAAAAAAAAAAAAAAAAAAAAAAAAAAAAAAAAATCGGCTCTGTGAAAGACAATAGAATAAGACCAACTATAGACTGGGAAAAAATATTTGCAAAAGACCCTTGTGATAAAGGACTGTTATTCGAAACAGACAACACACTCTTAAAACTTCACAGTAAGAGAACAAAACAAAACAAAACAAAACTGATTGAAAAGTGGGCCAATGGCCTTAACAGATACCACACCAAAGAAGATATACAGATGGCAAATGAGCATATAAAAGATGATCCATATCATATGTTATCAGGAAAATTAGAATTAAAACAACAGTGAGATACCACGACACATCTATTAAAATGGACAAAATCCAGAACCTTGACAACACCAAATGCTGGCAATGATGTACAATAGCAGAAACTCTCACTCACTGGTCATGGGAATGCAAAATGGTACAAACTCTTTCGATCATAATTTCTCACAAAACTGAACCTCCTCTTACAAATAATCCAGTAATTGCACTCTTAGTATTTACTCAAAAGAGTGGAAAGCATATGTCCTCACAAAAACCTGCACACAGATGTTTACAGCAGCTTTATGTGTATGTTCTCAAATTTGGAAGCAACCAAGATGTCCATCAGTAGATGAATGGAGATACTGTGATACATCCAGGCAATGAAATATTGTTCAAAGCTAAAAATAAATGAGCTATCCGGCCATGATTAAACAAGGAGGAACTTAAATGGATATTACCAAGTGAAAGAAGCCAATCAGAAATCACTACATACTGTATATTCCCAACTACCTTAGATTCTTAAAAAGACAAAACTATGTAGACAGTGAAAAAAAATCACTGCTTTCCAGGGTTTGGTGGGACAGTGGGGAGTGATAAATAGGAGGAGCAGAGGGCAGTGAAAATACTGAGTATGATACTATAATGGTGAATACATGTTATCATACATTTGTCCCAACCCACAGAATGCATGAAATTGACAGTGAACGCTAACGTTAACTATGAATTTGAGGTGATAATGATGTGTCAGTGTAGGCTCCACTCCCGTGGGGGTTATTGATAATGAGGAAGACTGTGCATGTGTGGGGTCGGGGAGAATATGGGAACTTTCTGTAACTTCCTTTCCACTTTTCTGTGAACCTAAAACTGCTCTTAAAAAAATAGTCTCTAATTTAAAAAATGCACAACTTTGTTTACTATTATTCACAGTTATGAAAACTGCAAGGAGTTTTAATAATACTTTTCCAAACATTAGTCAGTTATGAACAATTACCTTTTTTAACTCAGACTCCTCTTGGCATAGCACAGTTTTGATAATGTAGCCTTTACAAATTTCTTTCATTGTATACTCATAGATATCCTTTCAATTGTTCTCCCCAACCGATTTCATATAAAATTGGAAATATTTGATCATTTAAATAAGTAAATATTGTATGTAAAAAAAAAAACCCTACTATCTCAATATACCTGTCTAATCAGGGATTTGTGTCATATTAAATGTCCTATTATGATCAAACTTTAGCCACTCTATCTTTCCTGTCACCTGCAATTGGATGATCTACTTTTGATCTCAAATTTGACTCTGTTTGCTTTATGTTGCCATTTGCCTTTCATCTTTCCTATTTTCCACTGCTTCTACTTTGTATTTCTGACTACAGTTGGTTCAAATCTCTACAGGGATTTCAGTTGAGTCATTTGGGGCTTCCACACCTTTCTCAGCAAGTTCAGTGCTGCTCGATCTCTTGAAAGCTTTTCTAAGCCTTGTTTTTAGTTCACTAACATTTCTGTCAATCAACTAGTTCCTATGTCAGTGACAGATGTGTGGAGCACATTAGCTGTAGGCCTATCTCTGTACGATAAAATACCTCTTTTTTTGGACAGTGCAGCACAATGTCTAGAAAGAAGAAAACAAGTCTGAAAGCAAATGTTGACATGTGCTTTAATGTTAAAGTATCCTTAAGTTCTTCAAATAGTTCTCTATAATATCACAAAATTCCCTCTGTTTAGGGTCAAACAGACTATAATAGGGAGTCATACAGTCACTTTTCTCAAAAGGCTTTGTTTTGAAAACACATATCTTTTAGTTTAGTCTCTTCTTCATGGGTATTCAGGAAATTTGAGTCATAGCATAACACATCTGTGATCCTGTGGTGAATGTATATGAGTCCACAATAATCCATTGCAATGTATCAAGGCATCTAACATAAATTATTGGAACAACTCATTTAATAACTTTCTAAGTCTGAGATTCATCATCCCCAAAATGGTGATAGTAACAGATTTGAATTCAGAGTGTTGTTGTAGAAATTAATTGAGATAATGTATGTAAAGCAGTTACCACACTGCCTATATTTTTGTAAGTTTTGTAAATTTAGCGCTTAATTTTTATGATTAAATTCATGTATGAAAATATTTATCTAAATTAGTTTAACTTTTAAAATGTACACTCTTATATTTCAAAGAGTAGTGACAATAGAGACTAACCTAGGAAAAATATTTGTAAGTGATAGGTTTGAGGCAACACTGTAAAGAATCAAAAATTTAACATTATAATAAAATTTTTTATTATACTTTAAGTTCTGGGATACATGTGCAGCACATGCAGGTTTGTTATATAGGTATACATGTGCCATAGTTGTTTGCTGCACCCATTGACCCATCATCTACATTAGGTATTTCTCCTAATGCTATCCCTCCCCTAGCCCCCAACCACCCCCCAGAACCTGGCATGTGATGTTCCCGTCTCTGTGCTCTGTGTTCAACTTCCTCTTATGAGTGAGAACATATAGTGTTTTGTTTTCTGTTCTTGTGTTAGTTTGTTGAGAATGATGGTTTCCAGCTTCATCCATGTCCCTGCAAAGTACATGAACTCATCCTTTCTTATGGTTGCATAGTATTCCATGGTATACAGGTGCCACATTTTTCTTTATCCAGTCTATCACTGATGGGCATTTGGGTTGGTTCCAAGTCTTTGCAATTGTGAACAGTGCTGCAATAAACATACGTGTGCATGTGTCTTTATGTTAGAAGGATTTACAATCCTTTGGGTATATACCCAGAAATGGAATTGCTGGATCAAATGGTATTTCTAGTTCTAGATCCTTGAGGAATTGCCATACAGTCTTCCACAATGGTTGAACTAATTTACAGTTCCACCAACAGTGTAAAAGCATTCCTATTTCTCCACATCCTCTCCAGCATCTGTTGTTTTATTGGAGTCTTCAGGGAAAAAAAAGTGTTTTGTGTATGTGTATGTGTGTGTGTGTGTATGTGTGTGTGTGTGTTGGAGGTAAAAATACATTCTAATCACTGGCCACAACTCCCTTCACTTCTATAAAATTGTGGTTAAATAGTGAAGTATATGGAGTCCAACTACGCAGGTTCATAGTTTTGTCCGCTTTTGTCCAACACTGGATGTAGGATTTCCTTAGTACTTCTTTGTCTCACTTACGCTCATTGCTGCTGGGGTGATCAGAGCTAAATATATACACACATATATACACAAACACATATGCATACACATACATTTATGTTTATACATACACACATACATAAATATACATACCTATATTTCTATATTCATGTCTGTCTCTGCATATTGAAAATTACATGTTTGTACCAATACCACTAATTCCGTTTCAACACCATAGGGTTCATTCTAGCTTTCGCTCTTTTGTATTTGTAACTTCCTTTTCCAACAGTGAGAAGCCAGCCTCCTATTATTTCAACATATTTGCCTATTTGCTCAATCTTCATCAATGTAGACAATGTGCAGACCCTACCAGGTAGCCCTGTTGCTCAGAAGCTCCCCTCTTATGAACTCTGCCAGACTATCATGCCTCTCTGTATCAATGCACATAGTGATTCTTAACCTCTCTTTTACATCATGAACTCCTTTGGGAAGCTGACATAAGCTACATACCCTTTCCCAAGAAAATGCACATAAGCCAATCTGCATAAAAATTATAGAATTTCAATGGGTCTATGCTACTAGATTTATGAATTGAGAAATTTGCTAATTTCTCTGAGACTCCATTTTTTATGTGAACATCTGTGGTGATCCTAATAGGATCCCCACAAAGGTCCATGAAGGTTTAAATAAGAAATTTTATGTACCAAAGTTAGAATACCACGAGCAAAACATAAATGTTAGTATTAGAATTATCTCCCCAATCAGCCCCTGCTCCACCTTATGACCTCCAATCAGTTGCTATGTACTTCCGTGTTTTAATAATTTATCACTTCATTCCTAAGTTCAGATAACAATATTTCTGAGTCTTAGTTTTCCCTTTCATAAAATGATGATAACGATATCTACCATTCAGACAAATTGTAAAAATTAGAAGTTATGTTGGCAGGGCATGGTGGCTCACACCTGTAATCCCAGCACTTCGGGAGACCGAGACAGGCAGATCAGTTGAGGTTAGGAGTTTGAAACCAGCCTGACCAACATGGCAAAACCCTGTCCCTACTACAAATTAAAAAAAAAAAAAAAAAAAAAAATTTAGTTGGGCATGCTGGAGTATGCCTGTAATCCCAGCTACTTGAGAGGCTGAGGCAGGAGAATCACTTGAACCCGAGAGAAAGAGGTTGCAATGAGCCGAAATTGAGCCACTACATTCCAGCCTGGGTGACAGAGCGACTGAGATTCCATCTAAAAAATAACTAACTGAATAAAAAAGAAGTCATGTATGTTAAGTAATTAATATATAAAATATTTTCAAAATAGTACTTATCATTTATATTTTTATATTGGAATGGTTTTGTCTTAGCTGTTTGTATTTTATTTCTTTTCTCCTGCGAATGTTTTTCTCTAGTTATCTGGTAACTGAAGTTTCATTCATTCTTCAACAATCATTTCAACTCATCCCCAGTGATTTTTTTTTTTTTTTTTTTTTTGGTCATTTTGTAGAAATTGTATTCCTTATGTTTCCCTCATGTTTCTTTCTCCTACACATACCCCTCAGACAGATGTATCTTGACTTAATAGTGCAGTGTAACTGCATTTATCAAGGTTAGGTATAAGAATCATTCATTGCAATTACTGTATACTATTCTTTATAAAAGATTAGCCAAAGATGTTGTCCACTTTTATATGCATTACAGCTTACGAGAAGATCCATAAGAGAAATCCCATGGAAAACTTAGCTTTAGAGATGAGCTTACCTTTGCTAATGAATTATATGCATGTTGTCTTTCAATGGAGTTAAGTGGGATAGAATAATTGTGGGCTTTGTCAAACATGTTCAAATCCTGGCTTTGCCATCTTCTAGCTCTGTGAATTTGGATGATACACTTAATCTCCTTGAGTCTCATGTTGCTGTTTTGTGAACTAGGGATAATATTTCTTCTGCCAAGAATGTAATTGAAGATTAAATCAGAATGCATATACAAGGAGCTTAACAAATATACTAAGAAAACAAGATAGGCTAGCTCCCCACCTTTGTCCTTGATCATTTATTCCAATTCTCTTATTTTTTCTCCCCAACTGTTTTAATACTTAAAGCTAAGCTAGATGTCTCTTTGTAGGTAACTTAAAAGTTCCAATATGATGATTTTATTCATTTTAAATCCAAAATGACTTTAGGGTTTAACTTTAAGAAGTTACTTACTAAATAAGTAAAATAAGTTACTTACTAAATTAATAAAATAAGTTACTTACTAAATAAGTAAAATAAATATGTGCATGTTTATTCAAATGAATGTTTTCTATTCTGTTTATTTTTTATTTTAAATTTACACATTGTAATTATACATATTTCTGGTGTAAAATTGATGTTTTCATATGTATATCTATATATGTTGCATAATAATCAAATCAGGGTAGTTAATATATCCATTGCTTCATGCATTTATTATTTCCTTGTGGTGAGAACATTCCAAAGCTTGTCTTCTAGATATTTTGTAATATATAATACCTTACTATTAACTCATCATCACCCTACTGTGCAATAGAACACCAAAACTTATTCCTTCTATGTACTTGTAAATTTATTGCTGTTAACCAACTCTTCCCATTCTCCCTCCCTCTCCTCCTCCCATGTCTGGTAAATACTGTTCTACTCTCTGCTTCTATAAGATGAACCTTTTTGCTTTCATTTTTAGATTCCACATATGAGTGAGATCATGTGGTATTTGTCTTTCTGTGGCTGCCTTATTTCACTTAATATGGTGTTCTCCAGGTTCATCCATTGTTGTCACAAATGACAGGATTTCATTCTTTTTTATAACTAAATAGTACTCCAAGGTGTATATATAACAAATTCTCCATCTATTCACACACTGTTGACTACTGAGTTTGGTTCCATATCCTGGCTATTATAAATTATGCTGTGATAAATATGAGAGTGAAGATATCTCTTCAACATTCTGATTTCATTTCCTTTGGATGCATACCCAGTAGCTGGATCACTGGATCATATGTTAGTCTATTTGTAATTTTTTGAGGAAGTGCCATATTGTTTTCCATAATGGCTGTGCTGTTTACAATCCCACCAACAATGTTTAAGTCTTCTCTTTTCTTCACATCCACAACACTTGCTTCCTTTTTCTTTTTGATAATAGCCATTCCAACTGAAGTGAGGTGGTATCTCATTGTGGTTTTGTTTGTATTTTCCTGATGATTAATGATGTTGAACTTTTCCATATACCTATTGGACATTTGTATGTCTTCTTTTGAGAAATGTCTATTTAGATTTTAGCTCATTTAAAATCAGATTTTTTTTTTTTTTTTTTTTTTTTTTTTTTTTTTTGCTATTGAGTTGCTTGAGTTTCTTACATATTCTGAATATTAAGTCCTTGTAAGATGTATAGTTTGCAAATATTTTCTCCCATTTCAGTAGGTTGTCTCTTCACTCTGTTTTCTTTGCTGGGCAGAAGCTTTTTATTTTGATATAACCCCAAGGTCTATTTTTCTTTTGTTGCCTGTGCTTTTGAGGCATTATGTAAAAAAACTCTTCCTCAACCTAATGCAATGAAGTATTTCCCCTAAATTTTCTTCTAGCAGTTTCATAGTTTTGGGTTTTACGGTGAAACCTATAATCCATATTGAGTTGATTTTTTTATGTAGTGAGAGTTGGGAGTCTAATCTCATTCTTCTGCATGTGGATAATTAATTTTCCCAGCACTATTTACTGAGATATTTCCCAAATGTGTTTTCTTGCTACCTTTGTTGAAAGTCAGTTGACTGTATGTGCATGAATTTATTTCTGGGCTTTCTATACTGTTCCATTGGCCTATGTGCCTATTTTTAAGCCAGTATTATCCTGTTTTGGTTACTATAACTTAGTAGTATATATATACATATTAGTTTTTGCTAAGGATTGCTTTGGCTATTCAGGGTCTTCTGTGGTTCCATATGAATTTTAGAATTGTTATTTCTATTCATGTCAAGAATGCCATTTATATTTGATACAGGTTTCATTAAATCTATAGATTACTTTAGGTAGTATGACCACTTTAACAATATTAGTTTTTTCAGTCCCTGCACATGGGATATCTTTCCATTTGTTTGTGTCTCTTCAATCTCTTTCATTGATGTTTTATAGTTTTCATTGGGGAGAACTTTCACCTACTTATCTAAGTTTACTTCTATATATCTTATTACTTTTGTAGCAATTATATATGGAATTTTTTATTTATTTCAGATAGTTAAATGGTAGAATATAGAAGCACTAGTGATTTTATCTATTCATTTTTTACCTACAATTTTCTGAATGTGTCACTAATTATAATAGTGTTTTGGTGAAGTTTTCAGGGTTTTCTATATAGAAGATCATGCTGTCTGCAAACAGGGGCAACTTGACTTCTTATTTTCCAATTTGAAAATCTTTCATTTCTGCCTTTTGTCTAATTGCTCTGGCTGGGACTTCTAGTACTATGTTGAATAGAAATGGTGAAAATTGGCATCCCTTGTCTTATTTCTGATCTTAGAGAAAAAGATTTCTGCTATCCTGGTTAAGTATAATGTTAGCTGTGCAATTGTCATAAATGGCCTTAATTGTGTTGAGCTACGTACCTTTTATACATAATTGTTGAGAGTTTTCAGCATGAAGAAATGTTGAATTTTGTCAAATGCTTTTTCTGAATCTATTAAAATTTTAATATGGTTTTTGTCTTTCTTCCTATTAAAGATATATCACATTTGTTTATTTGCATGTGGTAAATCATCTTTGCAGTCTTGGGATGAATCCCACTTGATCATCTCAAATTATCTTTTCAATGTGCTGTTGAATTTGGCTTCCTAGTATCTTGTTGAAAATGTATCCATTTATATTCATGAGGGATATTGGTCTGTAGATTTTTGTTGGTGTTGTTGTGTGTGTGTCTGGTTTAGAATTAGGGTAATGTGGGCCTCATAAAATGAATTTGAAAGTAGTCCCCCCTCTTCAATTTTCTGAAATAGTTTAAGGAGAATTTATATTAGTTCTTTAAATGTTTGGTAGAATTGACTAGTAAAGCCACCAGATCCTGGGCTTTTCTGTGATGGAAAGCTTTTTACGTCGGTTTCAATTTAGTAACTCATTATTGTTTTGTTCAAATTTTCTATTTCTTCATAGTTTAATATTAATAGGTGACATACATCCAGGAATTTATTCATTTTTCTCTATACTATTAAATTTGTTCATTTACATATGTTCATAATGGTCTTTTATGATCCCTAGTACTTCTGTGGTATCAGTTGTAATGTCTCCTTTTTCAGCTCTAAGTTTATTTGCATTCTTTCTCTTTTTTCTTAGTTATTCTTGCTAAAAGCTCTTCACTTCTATTTATCTTTTCAAAACTCTATCTCTTCGTTTTGTTGACGCTTTGAATTTCTTTAAGTCACTACATCATTTATTTTGCTCTGAGCTTTATTATTTCCTTCCTTTTACCAATTTTGGGTTTAGTCGTTCTTGTTATTCTAGTTCCTTGAAGAGCATTGCTAGGTTATTTGGTTATTAGGTTATTAGAAATCTTTCTTCTTTTTTTAATGTGAGTGTTTATTGCCATAAACTCCCCTCTTAGAACTGTTTTTGCTGTGGTCCACAGGTTTGGGTATGATGTATTTCTATTCTTCTTGTCTCAAAATAATTCTTAATTTCCCATTTAAAATTTCTTCATTTACCCATTCATTACTTAAAAGCATGTTGTGGCCGGGTGCAGTGACTCATGCCTGTAATCCCAGCACTTTGGGAGGACAAGGCAGATGGATCACCTGAGGTCAGGAGTTCGAGGCTAGCTTGGCCAACGTGGTGAAACTCTGCCTCTACTAAAAATACAAAAATTAGCCAGATGTGGCAGATGCCTGTAATCCCAGCTACTTGGGAGGCTGAGGCAGGAGAATCACTTGAACATGGGAGGTGAAGTTTGCAGTGAGCCAAGATTACGCCATTTCTGTCCAGTCTAGGCAACAGGAGTGAAACTGTCGCAAAAAAAAGCATGTTGTTTAATTTCCATATATTTGTGTACTTTTGAAAGTTTTTCTTGTTGATTTCTAGTTTTATACCATTGTGATCAGAAAAGATACTTGGTATGATATCTATGTTCTCTAATTTGTAAGACTCGTAGACTTGTTCTGTGTCCTAACATACTATCTATTCTGAAGAACATTCCATGTGCAGTTGAGAAGAATGTATATTCTGCAGCTATTGGATGGAATGTTCTGTAGATACCTGTTAAAAATCATGGTTTTAGGAGTTAACCAATGTGTACATTTAGTCTATGTTGAGTGCTAAGACCACTTAGTCTTAGAGTTTAAGTCCAGTGTTTCTTTGTTGATTTTCTGTCTGATCTGTTCATGTTGAAAATAGAGTGTTTAGGTCCCCTACTATTATTATATAGCAGTGTATCTCTGCCTTTCTCATTATAAAATAACCTTCTTTGTCACTTCTCTTAAGTTTTTTGCTTGAAGTCTTTTTTATTTAATTTAAATGTGATTAATCCTGTTTGTCTTTTGGTTTCCTTTTTTTTTTTTTTTTTCATCCCTTTAATTTCAGTCTATGTTTGTTTTTAATGGTTAGGCAAGTCTCTTTTAGGAAGTGATTAGTTGGGATTTTTTTTATTGATTTAGTTACTCTACATCTTTTATTGGAGAACTTAATCCATTTACATTCAAGATTATCATTCATAGGTAAGAACTTACTTTTGCCATTTTTGAAATTATTTCTAGTTGTTTTGTAGCTTCTATGTTTCTTTCTGTATCTCTTGTTATTTTATTCTGTGGCTTGGTGGTTTTCTGTGATGCTAAGCTTTATTTCCTTTCTCTTTCTCATTCATGTATGTACTGTAATTTATTTCTTTGTAGATAACATGAAGATAACATAACACATCTTGTAGTTATCATAAACTATATTAAGACAATAAAAACTGAACTTTGGGTGCATAAAAAGATTCTAGATCTTTCCCTCCTCTCTAAAACTTATTTTTTGGCTGCCTCAATTTACATCTTTATTTATTGTGTGTTATTTAGCCACTAACTGTAACTGTTTTTTTTTTTTTAATTTACATAGTACTGTAACAGTATTGGGTATTCTGAATTTGATTATAAATTTACATCTACTGGTGAGTTTTATACTTTCATGTGTTTTCATGATAGTAATTATTGCCTTTTTTTTCCAGTTGTAACACTCCCTGAAGCATTTCTTGCAAGGCCAGTGTAGTAGTGATGAATTCCCTCAGCTTTTGCTTTTCTGACAAAGTCTTTATTCTTCATTTCTGAAGAATAGCTTTGCTAGATGTAGTGTTGTTGGCTGACAGTGTAGTGGGATTTTTTTTTTTTCTTTTAACACTTTGAATATGTCATCTTATTCTTTCCTGGCATGAGGAGTTTCTGCTGAGAAATCTGCTGATAGTCTAATAGGTATTGCCTTATATTTAACTTGGTGCTATTCTCTTCCAGCTTTTAGAATTCTGTCTTTGACTTTTGAACAGGTCTGCTTGTTTCACAGGACGGGGGGTGGAGGGATGCCATATGGGTTCAGATGGCAGGGTCTTGGTCATTCCATCAAGCTCAGGATTCAGGCAGCTGAAGTAGCGGCACTGCATGGACCCATATTAAGATTGTGTAATGATGACAGGTCCTCAGTGATGGAGAGATGCAGTGGCTACTGGCTCCCAGGGCAGGATGCACTCCAGTTGTGGGTCTGGTTTCAAGATGGTGCTATGCCATAGCAGCTTAGGTCATGAGGGAGAGGTACAGAAGTGGCCCTGAGGCCATGCAGCTGTGTGAACTACTGACAATTATCCCAACTCTATTTGTAGCCTGTAAGAACTGGGGGTTCTTCTGCAGAAGGACCAATGTCATCTGTTTCAGCAGTGGGGACTACTGGGGATCTCCAGCTTACTTTTATCCTGTAGGAAGCAGCTGCCCTTACTCTGAGCTGCTCCCAAAGGAACAGACTGTTTCAGAGGCAGGATGTTTTAATCCCTTCTCTATGGTGCTATCCTGGGCTTCCATGTTCCCCAGGGATGTGGTTGCTCCTGTTATGGAACAGTATATTTCCTCAGTTATTCCATTTGAAATATATTTGTTTATTCATCATTTTGGTCCTTTTTGTTGGGGAAACTAGTGCCAGGCAACTCTAGTTGGCCATCCTGGTGATGTTTCTCCCAGATGAAGTATTTTTTATTTTTTACAAAGGTAAAAGCCAAAACATATATTTACTATCTTTTCTACACATATGTAAGAATCTAAAAATAAATTGAGAGTACTTGATTGATGTTGTTTCATTATTGAAACTATTCTTAGTAAACCTGGAGATCTATTTCTTATGTTAGGATCATGATTTTAGGAGTTAATCAGTGTGTAACTTGGGCAAATTACTTAACTGCTCTGTGCCTTTTCCTCTTCTGTAAAATGGGAAAAATAATAACATCTACCTACCTAGTTTTTGAGTTTTGTGAAGATTAAATAAAATGTGCAATGTGTTTAAATAGTGCCTTGCACAGACTTACAAAAACACTATGTAAGTTTCAGTAAAAATTTTTAAAAAACACTTCTTTACAATTAGCCTATTAAAATAATATGCTATAATATCGTATAACCGTTCATTTAAATATCTATGCTGTGTCTATGCAAACAATAATATAGACACCCTAAGGGCATTCTGATTCTATATTGAACTAAAAATTATCAGTCTTGTACTGGCATATAAAAGAGTGACCAGAATGTCTGGTTTTCTTCATTTCTACATAAAGTTTTATTATATAGTTGGTGAAATTAA
Organism: Rhinopithecus bieti; assembly: GCF_001698545.2. Taxonomy (NCBI): domain Eukaryota; kingdom Metazoa; phylum Chordata; class Mammalia; order Primates; family Cercopithecidae; genus Rhinopithecus; species Rhinopithecus bieti. The sequence continues at coordinate 623,506 of NW_016826966.1, read as the reverse complement.
TAGAGGTCAGCAAAGTTCTCAGAACCTCATTGTCGCATGTATATGATCACAGACTGAAATGTAAATCTCAAATTTGAAGCTAGTTCAGTCAAATCTATGAAAATGGATCAAGGAAATAAAGTAGTCTACATCTGTTATGTGGCCAATGGATACCTATTTTGACTGATTCCTGTTATTTTTTCAATTAGTTGTCTTGACTTTACTATAAACACTTAAGAAGTGAATATAACACTTATCTACCTCACTATTCAGACTGACGATTGTAGTTTGACAATCTAAGATTTTTAAAAATCTATGTTGAGTGCAAATAGTTGTTACTATGAATTGTGAGTGTTTTCAAAGATAAAAATAACATACAATTTTAGGGCCATAAACTAGGTTTAATCACTGGTATTTTCATGTGTGTGATTATGTTTCAAAGGTATCTTAATCACAAAATATAGTTTTAAAAAAACATGCCATTTGTGTTCTCCATGCTCGGACTACTTCTGAAGCTACAGATGCAGTGTTTATCAAAATTGTTTGTCTTGTAAAGGTGAGGATGACATTTCTAGACCACTAGCTACATATTTAGAAATGGTCTGTCAGAGAGTCAAGTCTATAAATAAGAACTGGAAGCAGCTGGAAGAGAATTGAATTCCTCTGGATAATTGGCATATGTGTCACCCAGGAAAAAGCAAGCACTCTGTCTAAAATAATGTTGACTGATGAGATAGGGCACATCTTCCCACAAATACCACACATTTTCGCGGAAAAAAAAAATCCAGTGTCCAGAGAGACATTTTAAATTTCATGACTTGTACTGTAAAATCAAATAAGATAGTTTCTTGAAACCTTAGTAAAAGGAGTCAAGACGGCAAACTATTTTTGTAATTAATCTCAGGCTCATGCTTTAAAAGCTGCATGTTCCACTAAGTACAACAGCATATAAATAAACAGTTCAAGTAGAAAGATCTCAGTTAAGCATATTTATGAAATGTCTGCCTTTGAGTTAATTACATAACACTGTTCAGATTTAGTAGTGGGAAAATATCCAACTGGTTTCTGTAGGGTGTCTCTTCACATAAAGGAAAATAATGAATATATTTAAAAAGTGCTTTGGAAAGTGGTAAAGCATGTGTCGGTTAATCAGAATAATCTATAAATGGACTTATTCAACACTCATATTTATAAAATCAGAAATAAAGTTAAATACCATCATGAAATCAATTTTTGATGCTGGTATATTGGTGAAAAGACCCAGTTGCCTTCTCTCAAACATCCAGAAATGTAGTACATTTTAGGTATCTCATATAAGTGGCGTCATGCGGTGTTTGTCCTGCTGTGACTGGCTTATTTTACTTAGTATAAGGCCCTCCAGGTTCATCCATGTTACCACAAATGGTAGGATTTCCATCTGTTTAAGGTTGAATAATGTTCCATTATACAAATATGCATTTTCTTTTTCCCATTCATCTGTTGAAGGACACTTGGGTTTCTACTATATCATATCTATTGTAAATAATGCAGCAACAAGCATGAGAATATAGATTTCTCTTTGATTATGATTTAAATTGTTTTGGATAAATATCCAGAAGTGAGATTTCTGGATCCTATGGTAGTCCTGCTTTTAATCTTTTGAGGAACATTTATAGTATTTTCCATAGTGGCTACACCATTTTTTTATTTCCACCAAGAGTGCTCAAGGATTCCAATTTTTCTACATCCTCCACGTTTTTAAATAATAACCATCAACAGGTGTGAGGTAATATCTTATTGTGATTCTGATTTACATTTCCCTGAGGATTAGTCATGCTGATAATCTTTTTCACATACCTGTTGGCCATTTATATGTCTTCTTGGGAGAAATGTCCATTCAAGCTATTTACCGATTTAAAAATCAGGTCATTTGCTTTTTTGTTATGAGTTATAAATGTTTTTATATATATTTTGGATAATTTCCTCTCATTTATATGGTTTGCAAATATTTCTCCCATTCCATAGGTTTTCCTTTCATTCTGTTCATTGCTTCCATTGCTGTGCAGAACTTTTGCATTTGATGTAGTCTCACTTGTCCATTTTTGCTTTTATTACCTGTGCTTTTGGTGTCATGTCCAAGAAATCATTGTCAAGACTAATGTCAAGAAGCTTTTATGTCTTCTTCTAGAAGTTTTACAGTTTCAGGTCATGCATTTAAATCTCTATTCATAGAAGTAGAGAATAGGTTGGTGGTTGCCATGTGATGGGGAAGACCAACACGGGGACTTGTGGTTCAGTGGGTTTAAAGTTTTAATTATACTCATTGAACCACAGCTTCTCATTTGAGTTAAATACTGTATTATATTTACAGTACTGTATTGTACATTCAAATTTGTTAAGAAGGTAGATCTAATGTTGAGTGTTCTTATTAAAAAATAAGTAAAAAAGCAAAAGGAAACTTTTAGAAATAATGAATATGTATGCCTATTACTTTAATTATGGTGATGGTTGACGGTTTCACAAGTGTATGCATATGTCCAACCTCATCAAATTTTATGCATCAAATATGAGTGGTTTTTGGCAATCAATTATATTTCAACATAGGATTTAAAAAATATAGTACAGGAAAAGACAAAGTATCACCTCAATAAATAATATCCACTTAAAAAACATATTCCAGTTGAGAAAATCTGCTGCTATATTCAAAAATTATTCATTTCTTTCGGCCCTTAGAATTACACATAACTGAAACTGAAGTTAGCATTAATTTTTGTTCATTCTGAGATTCTAATTTATAAGCCACATTAATCATGGAATGTAATAGAGGAAGAAAAAAAACTAGGACTACAAAATAGTACTAAGAATAAAAATTTGGGAGACATAAGTCTAAAATTATGATATAGGACTAAGAAATTCTGCATTTAGTAATTTTAATCGCTTCTGAATATGTGGGATATTGAACAAAATATGAAATCTGAAGTACTTTCATTCATTTATTCAGTAATAATTATTGAGTGCCTAAATTATTCATTGTAATTAATCTCTATCTGGAAGAAGCAATAAATATATAAAAATAAAATACAGTGCTAATATGTGCCAAGCATTGTAATAGTCACTATATTTTGTACATCATTTTAAAATGCTCCCACATAAAGGTCAGAACTCCAATTTGCTTGTAAAAGAAACTGAGGGAAAGAAAGGCTTACTAACTTGTTCAACACCTGGAATTCAAACAAAGGTAAGTATTGTTGCTAAGCTTTTTCAGGCATAATGATGGCACATAGCCATACTTCAAGAAAAAATATCTAATTTAAAAAACCTGTTTTCAGAATAGAGAGGTAGGAGAAATCATTCTTGTAGTCATCTATCCTTCTGCTGTAATCATCATAATTAAAAATGCAACTGTTCAGGATAGATTATTGATCAAGATTTAACTATTAATAATCCACTCCACTGTCATTTTTAGAAAATTAATCATACAAATTAAACCAACCTTAGAATTCTTATGAGTTTAGAGAATTAGCTACACTAGTTATTATTGTATTTTTACATAAACTATTGTTACTTTTAAAATATCGTGGTTCCTACAAATTCAGAATTTAAAAATAACTCATTAGCTATGGTTTGTAGGTTCTATGTGGACTTGTCAATAAAGATTTAACTTATGAAGCTAATAATTATAGTCAGAAGGATGGTTGTGGTTGACATCATGCAGGACAGCTAAGATTGTGTTTTAGTCCATTTTCGTGCTTCTTTAATAATACCACAGATGGATAATTTATAATGAACAGAATTTATTGGCTCATAATTCTGAAGGCTGGGAAGCATAAGATTGAGAAACCAGTACCTGGTAAAGTCCTTATTTTTGAGTCCTAAAGTGATGGAAGGCATCGTATCACAGAAGGGCAAGAGAGAAAGACAGTATGGGAGAGCAAGAGAGAGCAAATTCACTCCTGCAATAACAAACCCACCCTCGTGATACCAACATTAGTTCATTCATGAAGGCTCTGCCCTTGTGACATAACAACTTCTAAAGATCTCACCTCCCAATATCATTTCAATAGCAATTAAATTTCAACATGTGTTTTGGAAGGAACAAACATTCAAACCATAGCACTCTTATAGCAAATCCTCAGCCTTTCTGGCCTTAGGATCCAGGCGACAGAGTGCATAATAACCACAGTCACTGGAAAGTCTCAGAAAATTTCCAGAAAAGAGAGGCAACGGGGTAGTATAAATTCTATTTATAAAATTTGCCAAAATCTTTTTTTGACTGTGGAACTATGAACATATGATCCAAAGTATCCCAGTGATATGTTTGGATCTGTGTTCCCTCCCAAATCTTATGTCAAATTGTAATCTGCAATGTTGGATAGAGGTGGGGCCTGGTGGAAGACGATTGAATCACAGAGGTGTTTCTCATGTATCCCCTTGGTGCTGTATCTCATGATAGTGAGTAGTTCTCATGAGACCAGTTTGTTTAAAACTGTGTAGCACCTTCCCCCTCACTTTCTCTCTCTCGCTCCTGCTTCTGCCAGGTAAGATGCCTGCTCCCCCCTTGTCTTCCACCATGATTGGAAGCTTCCTGAGGCCTCCCCGGAAGCAGAGGCTACTCTGCTTCCTGTACAGTCTGCAGAAAGGTGAGCCAATTAAACCTCTTTTGTCTATTAATTACCCAGTCTCAGATATTTCTTTGTAGCAATGTGAGGACAGACTCATACACCCAGTCAAGGATAAAAGATCTGAACTTTGATTTGAGTTCCCTTCCAAGCAGCAGAGTTGGAAGTATAAATGCAATCGTATTAATTGCTGGCTAAAACAAAAATTAAGACTCTTCAATGAATATAACAGAATTCTGTTCCTCAACAAAATCACAATAATCATGTTCAGGATATAAGACAGGAAAATATTCTGCATTTTCGAGAGAAAATACAGTAAATGGAGACCAACACTGAGATAAGCCAGATGTTATAATTAGCAAACAAAAATTTAAAGCAGTTTTATAGCTAAATTCAATGATATAAAGGGAATTACTGTCCTCACAAATAAAAAGATGGAAAATCTAAGCAGAGAGATGAAAATATAAAGAGGAACCAGATGAAAATAATAGAACTGAAAACTGCAATATCTGAAATAAAAATGTCACTGGTTGTGTTTAATAATGGAGCAAAATTGAAAAAGAAAAGAGTCAGTAAATTTAAAACTAGATCAATAGAGGCATGGTGGCAGGCGCCTGTAGTCCCAGGTACCCTGGAGGCTGAGGCAGGAGAATGGTGTGAACCCAGGAGGCGGAGCTTGCACTGAGCCAAGATTGCACCACTGCACTCCAGCCTGGGTGACATAGCCAGACTTCATCTCAAAAAAGAAAAAAAAAAAAAGAAAAGAAAAAAATCAATATATACAGTCTAGTAGAGAGATTATGTATAATATTTTTCAGGTTAATAATTGCAGCACAACAATTTCCATAGCCTTGGATCCTTTCTGAGATAATATTATTAGATTAATTATTCTCTACAATAGTGTGGTTCTTAATGTTATGTTAGGATGAAAGGTATATAACTGTGTTCAGCAAACAAGCAAATTAAAGACACACACAAGAACTACAAATTTACTCACCCTCTGTACTACAGAAAGTGTGATTAGTTCCACAAGCTGACATTTTAACAACCTTGGTAGCTACTAAGTTTATTCAAAATTTATTTTTAGCTCCAAATTAGGTGGTGATATTGATATTAAATGTTATTTTGGTGGGTTTTTCAGATTATGGCATGGTCATCAGTGGTCCAAGTTCTTATTTGTCTATTATGCTTAAACCTTAGGTGACTCAGATTATGTTTCTCACCAAATTCCTCAATGATTTATTTATAAAGCAAAAAATGACAGCTTTTAAAATGCATAATGAAAGATACACTAAATTTAGAGGAATGGTAATTTCTCCTGTGCCATTTTGTTTCCTATTATAAAGATACTTGAACAAAATAAATCAAAATTGGAAGCTTTGTAAGTTTTAGAATCATGTTAAAAATGTGACGAGATGTTCATAAGGCAAGCACAGCCCAATAAAGTACCTTTATTCAAAATAATATATAACAACATTACTTTTTTTAAGATAAAATTGTCATTTACTCGCTTTTGCTTTCTAGCATGATAATCTCCCCAGTTTATTTAATATTTCAATTGGACTACTGATATAAAGTCATCTGAAGATTTGTATCTTTCTCTGTACTCTCAAACAACTCCCATGTGGGAATTCAAACGAATATTAGATTGTATACAAAAGAACCAGGATCAATACATTAGAATCAGCACATTCTATTCTCCACAGAGCATGGAAATCCCAATAGTTAAATTCCTACACCCTAGTTGTCTTCTGGATTCAGAAATGATCAGTGATACATAATTTCCAAACTGCACCTGATTTCTAAAAACTTTTTAAAAATTCTTCCTTAATGTAAAAGCCTCGTTATTTTGTGGCAGTGTAGCCACTTGTAGTACGTGTGCATGCTTCCACCTGTGATATGTTTCCCTTATTTCAACTCGAATCACTTTATAATAATAAAAGCTCCTAGTGTGCTTCTAATGTTCAATTTGATGTTCACTTTAAAGACCCAGGCTTGTAATGGCTATTCCTGTAGTCCTACAGAATTAAAAATACTTTTATTTCTAAAGCTTTAAGAGAACATTTTCTTGTGATGGAACCAAAGCGCAGCAAAACCTAAAGTGCTTTCATCTCATTTAATTTTTGTAGAGTTTTATTCTACATGACAGGTTACTTATCTGCTTCCCTGTATTTTGGACCAAATGAAAACAAAGAATAGAGATTGCCCATATGAAGAATAGTAATTTCACTTCACATTTTAACTCACAGTAACCCTAATGAATTCTTGTTATTGAATTGATAGATGATCAATTTTTTGAGTCAGAGAAGCAGTTCAAAAGTAGTTCTTCTACTTACAATTACTTCCCTAAATCCCCATTGTGATCATTTAGGCTTTCTTTTTTTTTCCCTTTTCTTCTAGAAAGAAATGAGTCTTTTGCACAAAAATAATGGCCTGCTTTATCCTCATAAAAGACATTTGCATTTTGGACACATGGGCATAATAATGATGGGGACTATATTAAATATGCACTACCCATGTAAATAGCCAACATTTCTCCTATATTTTCCTAATGCCATAAGCAGGAATTCACAAAGACTAGATTTTTCATGGTGCTGACAAAGTGAACTTGAGCAGTAGGAAATCTGAAAAGCTCTAACCGCGGTGGTACTTTATATACCGTGAGTATTTTAAGATTAAAAATGTAGTTTTATCTCAGTGTGCAGCCAGTGTTAATAACTAGTCCTATTCAAGGGAAGCTTCAAGGATGAGGTAATTGAAAGTTGTCCAATTGTGCTTGACTAACCTAACTTTAGAGTAGCACAATTCATCTTAGTCAGTATTGCACTCAAATAGCAAAGTTTCAGTAAAGCAGTAAGAGCCTTTACTTCATGTATTATCAACTTTGATGCCCTGAATGTGTTTCTGCTTTTGCAAATGATGGTACATGTAAATAGCATTCTGGCAGACTCTGATTACAAAGTCAGGCAGGCAGAAAAATTCATTTATGGTGAAAAGAACAGCAAATGTTAGAATCCTCAGTCTTCAGCAAAACAGTAGTCATTTCACCTATAGCTAAGTTATCCATTGTCATGGCATAAATTTTTTGCAAGTTAATTTTTTATGATTCTTTTGATTCATTCCTTTTTCTACCAGAACAATGTGTTCTCAGCTATCTTCATTTACTTTCTATTTTCTGATTCTTGGGATCTTGTGTGTTAAACTAATTATATTGGAGCAGCAATTTCACTTAAAAATGAGAAATACAACTTCCAACATTGCATATTCTAAATGAATGGTATGTGAACTTTCTGCCATGATCCCTGAGCATGTGCATTATAAAAATTTCTTTTACCTTTTGAGTGATAAGCCAGACCAAAAATAAATAAATAAACGAAACAGGATCTTCTCCATTGCTTCTCACAGGGTGATTCAGCCTTGTATCTGCTTCTCTTTGATCTACTTGACAAAACATTAATCTAAATCTTAGAATCATTTGGGCACATCTTGCAAATCTCCATCAAGTAGAAGTTAATAAATGTCTGCCTTCATGGCATCATTTAATGTATCCTTTAATTATTTAAGATTATCCTGGCACTATTATTTGTCTAAAAACTTTAGATTCATTATATATGTCAGTCCAAATTATACAATTTATATATTTTTTTAACTCCTCTGAGCTAGGTCAACTCAAACATACAGGCTATTGTCCAACATTGTCACGTGGATGTTCTTGAGCAAAATTTCTTATTAGCTATTCAAATGTAATGTGCAGGCTGGAGTCTTGGCATGGTTGTTCCTATGCCCATCTGTCATCATTATTTTGCCCATTTGCATTGTGATATGCCAAGATGAACTAGAGACAGAAGCCAACAAGGTCTGAATGAGGGATCTAGCCTTCAGGACATACAACCAAACTTATTTTCCCCTGTGAAATGTATTTTCACAGAGAGCAAATCAGTGAGAATTTAGTCTTTTTAAGAACTTTCCTAAGAGCCATCTTCCAAAAGTCAAAATTTTTTAAGTAATAAAATTTTGCTTGGACTTTCACTTTGGTGAGGTTCATGTCACATAACCAGATTTACAATTTCTGTCCTTACATCCTAGATTGTCACATACAAATTGTTTTTTGTAATCTCTTATTCATTAGAAATTATGATCAAGGACAACTTGGCAGGTTAGTATTAAGGGATATCCAGTTTAATTAGAGGATGAGTTTAGTCTGAAAGAATTGTTAATGCTGGGAATTCATACAAAGAGAATGAAAGATCCATAATAAGGTGAGAAGGTGGTGGGAAAGGACAAAAACTAAGGTGCAGTGATAGAACCAAATTAGGAACCAAAATGTAAATTCAGGTGCCTCATTTCAGAGAAGAGGGCACAACAAGTATGGAGTAAGCTAGATAAATTTTTCTCAAATGCATCCTTATTTTGGTGCCTTAAATGCACAATATTAAATAATCTGATTCTATCAGGGTAAATGGTTATCAATTGGATAAATTCAAACTTTATAGAATTCCAGAAACAATGCTGCTTCAGGTACGGATGATTAAGCTAATTTAACAACTGCATAATACAGAGAAAAATTATCTTCCTTTCAGCATTTTCTCCCATTAGCTTGATACAATCTATATAGTAAACTAATTGCTGAGTATGTGTCAAATAGAAAGATGGAACATCCACTACTTTTTCCCAGTCTTAGTACTTTTAAGGCCAATTCGTGTGGCATTAAACTGTAAAAAATATTTCCAAGGGGTGGATACAGATTAACAAAATTTAGGACACAACATGTTTTGCCTTCAAGAGTAAAATAATCATTCTGCATTAAAATTATGCCTTTGTTGATATTCCTCACCATTTCCCATCCCTAAGTATACACTGAAACACTAACATCTCTCCCTGAATTTACACAAAACTAATATCAGGATTGGTTATTCTCCTCATGGAACTTAAACCTAGCAACAGAAGCAAACACTTTTTCTCTAGTGAATTCTTCCCCTTAAATGTAATGGCAGGTTCCAATTTCTTCCACGTATTGTGCTAAAGCGAATGATTTCAATGTGGGGTCCCAAAGGCTCTGTGGATAGAACTGAATGTCAATATTTGATTTCCTTTGTGGTCTTATGGTTTTCATCCGACACATTTAAAAACATTGTTCTTATAAAGGGCCCACAGACTTTACAAGACTGTCAAAGGGGTCTAAGACACATTACAGGTTAAGAAGACATGTTCTGGAGCCTAGAGGTAATATGGATTTCATTGGTAAGCACTCCCCAAAAAAGGCATTTAAGATATCACCTTGATGCTAAAACAATAAGGATCTCAAGTAAAACAAACAGTGAAACAGCAACTGTTTATATTTTTCAGTCTGTTTAGTTGGCATCAACAGATATAGATCATTAATAATTGAAATGAACTGAATGCTTCCTTGTTAAATCTGGGTTCCATAACTGAATTTGTTTCACAATACACTGAATACAAAGCAAACAAACAAGCAAACAAAATGCTATCTAGTCTTCAGGATCACAATAGGGCCGTGTCACAAATGACTTCACTGAATATCTGAACTGCCTACTAAAAAGGCTCTAAAATAGATTAATTGACCATTTTCAGATACTTCTAGCACCCAAATTTGTTAAGTAAGAAAAATTAACAAACTCATGTAGTAGAGACCAATTGTAAGAATTTCCTTGAATAAGTTATGTGAACGAGGTTCGCAGTTCTGTGTCATGTGCTTCATAGTTTAGAGATCTTTCATCTCTTATTTATTGCTACTTAAAATGCCATCCTAAGAAACATTAAGTCACTATTTTAAGAAAGATAGAATCTGTTTATGATTTGATTTCTCCAAGACTGCAATACATGTTTTCACATCTTTAAAAATACATAATTTCACTTCACTTTCTGAAGAGTTTGAATGTATGTTTCATTACAAGTGGTGTCTTACATTTACAAAAGTCTATTGAATATTCTTTTCATTTAAAAAAAAATCAGCTTTATAGCATAAGTTTCCATTTCCTAGAAAGCTTCACCAACTGCAACAATCTTAAAAACGGTATGTACAGAATACATATAGTGTTTGTATAGTGTTTTTTTTTTTTTTTTTTTTTTTTTCTGAGACAGAGTCTTGCTCTGTTGCACAGGCTGGAGTGCAGTGGTGCGATTTCAGTTCACTACAACCTCCACCTTCCAGGTTCAAGTGATTCTCATGTCTCAGTGTCCCGAGAGGTGGGATTACAGGCACCCTCCACCATGCCTGGCTAATTTTTTGTATTTTTTGTAGCGACAGAATTTCACCATGTTGGCCACACTGCTCTCAAACTCCTGGTGTCAAGTGATCTGCCCACCTTGGTCTCCCAAAGCACTGGGATTACAGGCGTGAGCCACCGTGCCCGGCCTTTATAGTGCTTTTAATAGTTAAAGCTCCACTATAATCATCAGGGATGGATTATTTTTATTATACAAAGCACTGTAGTGCATTAGTCAGTCTGTTATCCTCCTGATGGTTACTACCTCTTATTATGTCATTTGTCATGGCATTTATTCAATATGGTATTTTACATAAATAATAATCAAGGGGAAATAAAACTACACCTCCAGACTCTCTTTAGAGGCAATTACATTGTCAAACGTATAGGTAATGAGAAAATTTCCTAAGCTTTGAATACATTCTGAGGTGGATTATATAATGTTTGTTTGTGGGTTTTTGTTTTTTGTTTTCTTTTGGCTGTCTCAACAAACGTTTTTAGAGGTGAAGTTTCACACAATCAACAAATCACAAAGACAAACCTGAGGATGTGTTTGAAAACATAAAATTTAAAAGCCAGTATAAAGTGATTGATTGCTGCACTTGGAAGAATAAAATATTCTGTGGGCTAGGCTTAAAAGCAATATATGTCTAATATTACATGGCACAATATGCAAGTAAAATTAGTAGTCAGCACAGTTTTCTATCATGTGAAGGCCAGAAACCTACAAAAATTTCTCTTTTTTTAATCCAGAAATTAACCTCAAAATACCTGGCTTCTTGGTAAGTTCTTTGGAGTCTATACTGATGTGACCATCCTTCCCAAGAATTTAGAAATAAGGAAACTTGTGTTGTCCACTAAACATTACAATGAAGAAACAGGAAACAGTGAATCAGATGATGAGAAATCACTGTTATGGGGCACAGTTGCATTTAGGGTTCATATGGTTAAGAAAGAAAATGTCTATTTTTTTTTTTTTTTTTTTAGTTGCTCAGGCCAAGGACTTTGACCTCATTACTTCCTCTTTGCCTGTATTTTACCTCCAATCCCATAGCAAATCCCACACTACTACCATCAAAATCCATCACCACCTCTACTGCCTAGATCCTTTTTGAAAAGAATGCATTTATCTTCTCTGGATTGTTGCAATAGCCTCCTGACTGGTGTTCCTGCCTTTGCCTAGTGTCTCTTCAGCTTATTGTCAACACAGCACCCAGAGGATACTGGTGAAAGGTATGTTAGCTCATATGTTTCTCTTCTCATCCCCTCCAAAGTCACTCAGAAAAGAGGCCAATGTCTTTTGAATGACTGAAGCAGTCAGTAGGACTTCATACCCTTCACATTCTGCTTATGCCTCTGTCTTGTCAGTTCCCATCTCATCTTCTGCTACTCCTCTCCTTGTTCACTCTATTCTGGCCATAATGGCCACTTTGCTATTCATGGAACTCAAAAGGCCAGGTCCTGTCTCAGAACATTGCACTTGTCGTTCCCTTGGCTTGGAGCACTTTACTCCTTTTAGATGCTTGCTATGTTCCCTCACTTCCTGTAGACCTTGATTCCAATGCCACCTTCTCAGTATGGGCTCCCCTGAGGACCCTATTTAAAATGGCTTCACTAACCCCTCTTGACCCCTTCTCTCCAAGACTCCACTCATTTTCTGTATTTGCCTCCATAGCACTTCCTGCCTATCCTACTATACATTTTACTTATGTTATTATCTGTTTCTTTATGTTAGAAAATTCATTTCAAATACAAATATTTATCTATTTTGTGTATTGTGGTATCCCAATACCTAGATAATGCCTTGCACAGGGTAGCAGCTCGATAAGTATTTGATGAACAAATAATTAAATGAAGAAACGAGTGAATTACTGGAAGAAGATCTATAAAGAAAAGATATGTGAAAACCTTAAAAATACAATATAGCTTCCATACTAAGACAAGCACAGATTTAATAAATTCACATATATGAAGAGAAAACAAAGGGAGAAGAGAGACAGGGAATAGCAACACGAAGGCATAAAGTCTCTGACACATAATTTGCCAGTGCTCTCTGCCTTATGAGAGAAGCCTTTGCCAAGGACTTCAAGGATTCCCAGCCTCACCGGTGGGATGGTGAACTGCATGTGTCAGACTATTTTAACTTAATGTCATTAACGCTAAATTCTTCCAATGACCCTTATTCTGCTTCCACTTTCACCAATCAACCTCTGACCACCCCCGCCCCTCCATAGATCTGCTCACATAGTAAAAATGATCCCATAAAAGAGGCTTGTGATTCAAATGTAACTTTTTATGTGATAAACTCATTGAGGGAATGCACTTATCTTATGGCATCCAAAGAAGGAATGTATGAAATTAATGAGCACAATTCTCCTTTTGTTCATCCTTCCAGCAAAACTATTCTGTGGTGTGGTGACAAACCATCCCAATTTGCCCAGGACTGAGGCAGTTCTCCAAATGTGGGATTTCTGTGCCTAAACCAAGAAAGTGTTGGGCAGACCAGAAATAGGCGGTCACCCTCGCTACTACATGGCAGATGATGTTTATGATAAGGGCTAGGAATATTTAAATAGGTATTGTATAGCCCCTTCTTTGAATATCTGAGACATCTTTTTTCTCCAGCATTTGCTAACAGGAATTTTTTTATTGCTCTCCAGAATATTAGTGAAGTGTAACAAATGTTTAAAAATATTGGTGGACATTAGTGGTCTCCAAGTGACTTCTTAGCTCCAGGTTAAATTATTTCTGTCTTTTACCAGGACATCTGCCCATCAAAAACAAATCATTAAGGGAGAAAAATGCTTTGCCCATTGAATATGTAACTCTTACCCTTCATGCCTTTTGGAGCTAGATGAAATCAGTCATTATCTATTTTCTTAGTATCCAACCAAAGGGTCTAATTTTCCTAATTTTTGATGCGATGGCAAACGTATAGTTGACTATATCCATTTGTTTTAGAGAAAAAGAGAGAATAATTTGTATTAGAGGCATCAGAGAGTTAAGTCGCCTACAGAGAGACAATCTAACACTATGAAAACCAACTCACACTCTGCAGTCCGAGACAAACATCAGAAACTCTGGTTCTTTGCCTATGTGTAGGTTTCTTTAGTCTCTGCTGCAGGCAATTTAAGAAGTTCTATTACTACCATGGGCTCTGACTGGCCTTTGATGAAAATCATCTTTGTTCAGCTGTATTAGTTTCCCATTATATTCTGGTGAGGCATGAGAGCCAAGGTCTAAACAAAAAGAAAGACAATCACATGTCTTTATGTATCCCAGCATTTAAAGACTTAGATCTTTTCTTCAGCAACAAACCTATAACAGCAGGTTTCAGGTAGGAATTGCAGCTTTTCTTTAGATCTAGAAAGAAAGATGCTTATGTAGAATTTTGTTAGAAATTCTTCATCCCACACATCATTCGAGACAACATGGTATAAACAGTCTTCAAAGCAAAGACACTAGTGGCTATTTTACAATTATTACCTCAAGTTTTTCTTCAGTTGTTTCTTCAAATGCTGCCTTCTCAATTGCCACTGTCACTGTTTCTTAAGCTTCCATGGAGAAAGTTTCAGTCCGCAAATTTACGGGCTAATCAAAATGGTGATAAGAATATGTTACACAGCTTAATTTTAATCTCCAGTTGAAAATGGGGCAGAGATATAGCAAGACAGAAAGCACGTTGAGAAGGATTAAGGAATTTAAATAACATTTATGCTCCGATAAGCCCCTCAAGAAAACAAACGAAACTGTCCAGAGTGCAACTTTCATCATTGCTCCACTATCAGAATTTTAAACTGGAGATCTCCTTCTGGATATTACAAAATCCTTCAAGGTTAATATATCAAAAACAGAACTCATAAATTCCTCCATAATCTGTCCCTTTTTCTACTTTCCTGTTTCACTCTAATTAATGGAGCTGCAAGTCATCTATATTGGGAACGTGGGTGTTGTCACCAATTCTTCTGTCTCCCTCACAATCTCTCTGTAATTATATACAGGTGAGCTTGGCCAGTCAGTCCACAAGTATTGGAGAGACAGTCCACTGACACTAAGTTTAAGTTTACAGTCTTTCACTTTATCATTTGAACAGGCAATGAGAAGTGCAAATGTTATAGGCAAGTTTAAGGACTCAAGTACATAGACACAAATGCCTGATAGCCTTCTTAATTCCTCCTAGATTTGTGCAAAAGATGGTAAATGCAAGCCTCATGGAATAATTTAAAAAAAAAAAAAATCCACCAATTCAAAAGCCCAGATGGGGATTATATACACTTCATGGTGTTTGGCTAGTGGAGGGACCATGACAGCACTCAAGGGTTTGCCATATTACCATATAAATGATTGTATCCTGCATCCCAGTGACATCCTTCTGTGATATTTTTCCTATTGCATCATCTGGTCTACTGAGGTTCCAGCCCTATAGATGAGTCTAGGAACAACTCACCACACCAACGCTGTCAATTCCACTTCTTAAAGAGCTATGATATCATCACCTTTTATCTATTTTCATTGTCATTACTTTAGTACAGCCTTTGATCTTTCTTATCCTTAAGCCTCATCCCATGTGAACCCATCATACGCAGTGCTGCTAGTTAGCTTTCTAAAATTTCAACATATTTATGTTACTTTTGGCTTAAAAACATTTCGTGATTCTTTCCTTGAAAATGCCCAGCCTCCTAACTGTAGTTCCAAAGGCTCTTCGTGCCTTGGCCTGTAATCTTTTTCTCTGACATTATTTCCCAGCAGTGTCGTTTGCAGCAAATGCCCACTACTGCTGTTCTGTGACACCTGTTGCTTCACCCTATCATTCTGTCATATGTATTATTCTCCCCACATTCCTTAGTTATTTTACAATCACATTTTTGTTAGTGTTTTAATTTATAACTTTTGTGGGTACATAGTAGGTGTATATATCCGTGGGGTAGATGAGATGTTTTGATACAGGCAGGCAATGTGAGATAATCACTTCATGTAGAATGGGTTATCCATCCCCACAAGAATTTATCCTTTGCGTTATGAATAATCCAATTACACCTTTTTAGTTGTTTTACAATGTACAATTAAGTGATTATTGACTATAGTCACTCTGTTGTGCCATCAGATAGTATCTCTTATTCATTCTTTCTGGTTTTTTGTACCCATTAACCATTCCCACCTCCTCTCCAGCCCCCCATTACCCTTCCCAGGTGACTAGTTGGATAGAGGCATGAATAACTGAACTATGATTTATGAGATAATATCCTTTCACTTCTTTCTGCTGTAATAGTCCTAATTCTCCATGGGGTGATGGATAATTGACTCAATGCAGAAAGAAAATCAATGAAGGATATTTGTATAAAGCTTTATTTAAACCACCATATTGGCCGGGCACAGTGGCTCACGCCTGTAATCCCAGCACTTTGGAAGGCCGAGGTGGGTGGATCATGAGGTCAGGAGATGGAGACCATCCTGGCTAACACGGTGAAACCCCGTCTCTACTAAAAATACAAAAAAATAGCTGGGCCTGGTGGCAGGTGCCTGTAGTCCCAGCTACTCGCGAGGCTGAGGCAGGAGAATGGCGTAAACCCAGGAGGTGGAGGTTGCAGTGAGCCAAGACCACACCACTGCACTCCAGTCTGGGTGACAGAGCTAGAATCCATCTCAAAAAACAAAAAACAAACAAACAAAAAAACAAAAAAAAAAACATATTTTGTAGCCCTTTCTTTCCTGGTGTCTATTATTCCTTCAAGATTTGATTTAATAATCTCTCCTATGTAAAGTCCTGTCTTCTCCCAACTGACTCAATCATTCTCTCCTCTATTTTAAAACCATATTTTCTATGTACTTATTTATAGTTTCACATATCACACCATTAGTTTTTACATGTCTCAGTGGAATGTGGACCCATCGGGGCTGTGGCTTGTAGAGCTATAGGCATTTTGATACTCTGACTTTGCTAGGAGATACTTTGTTCCAGATGAGAACATTTACTTAACACCTGAAATAATCAAAAGCATATTTTTATTTCCAAACTATTACCACCCTATCTTCCTAATCAGAGTATACTGAGCTTAATTTTATCTGCCTTTTTGACTCATGTTCATTATTTACAACTGTTGTCACTGAGGTGTAAGGATTTTGAGGTCTATTGATATTTGGAGTTACGCTTTCTTGAAATTTTTTACAATTATTTTAACACTTATTTCTCTTTCTCTCTGCCTTTGTCAGGTGTTACAGCGTTCGTTTGTTGTTGTTAATGTGCCTGTCCTTAGGACATCTCCCATGTCAAGGTTTATCTGAATGTGGTGCTTCTGTTCAACTGAAAAATCCAGACAACTGAGATTATTAGGAGTGCACTACATAAATAGACTTTGGAGTGAGAACTTGAGGCACTTTCTGACAAGTAAATTACATGATGTTAAGACTTGCATTTTGCTGTTCTAAGACTTGAAAAAGAAAAAAAAAAAAACATATATAATTATTCTTCAAACTCAAGTCTCTGAGTCTATTCTGAATGAGAGAAGTCCTTCAGCTGAGTGAAGCCTGGAAGTAGATATTGTGGATCCGAATGCTGTAGTTAAAAAAAATAAAATTGAAAAAAAGGGAAAAAAGAAAAATCAATAAACACAAAACATTAGCTCCCAAAGTTATCATTGATAAAACTACTTAGAAAAAATAATTAACATGTGGAATTTGAAGCAACAGATACAAATCTTTTAAAGTCATGCATTTCTTGACCCAAATTTAATCTGGTTCCATAATAGTAACCTTTGAGGGAGAGAGAGAGAGTATATACATGCTCTCAAGTGTCAAGCACACGTGTATAATCAAGCAAGCCTGCTGCTGCTTTGTTGAGAGAGGAGTTAGTGAAAAGGAACAGATGTAAAAAAACGCTGAGGGCATATGGCAAGCAAGCCTAGAAATTTAGCAGCATCTCTGCTGAAGAAAATAGTGTAATTTTTCTTCAATTCATTAAACATTATTGGAAATTATCTTTTTACATCAGAGGAGACATTTGCTTCATGATCTGTTGAACAATTTCTGTGAGACATTTAAGCTTATTACGTTTTCTTAATTCCAGTGAAATTAATTCAAATTTTAAGCAGTAAAATACTGAGATGTTTTTAATTGATGTTCCCCAATACAAAACAAAATGCCACTTTATTGTCTAGCAAACCTATTCTAATTATCATCACTGAGGAATACATATAAAATTCATGACAGAATGATAAAAATTATTTGTTATTTGCAAAGTACTTTAACAACATTAACTAATAATTTTTTGTGCCTGATTTTGGATATACTGAATTTTCTTAATAGGAACTAATCTATGATGATTTTTTCATCTAGAAATAAAAATTTCATCACCATTTCTTGTTACTGCAATTAAGAATAAATGTACATATGGTCCTTTAACTGTAAATGATTCATAATTTAAACAAATACCCAATTCTTCAAGACTAGATGTTTCATCATTATAATTTTATCACTGTCATTTGTAATAAAATAGAATTCCTATAACAATCAAATATATGTATCATCAACAACTAGGTTAGGAAATAATTAAGTTGTCTAAATTTTACTACGACACCTAAAGAAATTTAAAAAAAAAAAAAAAA
>NW_016826966.1:580599-605039 GCF_001698545.2 Rhinopithecus bieti | reverse complement strand
ATTTAAAAAAAAAAAAAAAAAGGTCATCAGTTTTTTTCACCACCACCAATGAAAAAAAGTTAGCTTGCAATTATCAGTCACTAAGAGAGAAAGGGGTTTCTTATGCTGTGATTATTATTTGTATACGGTATCAACAAGTGTTATTAAAAACTTTACAATGTTATTTACTTGCCATTTTAGTTTCTGTTTTTACTGTTTTTTTCTCTATTATCATTTCATGATATAGAATTTATAATCTCTTTGTTTTGTTTTTATATTTCATAAGAGATTTTCAAAGTCTGGAACCTTACTCTTCAAGATTTGTTTCCTAAATTAGAAGAATGAGCATAATCTGGAAGCTGCTTAGGGATGCAGAATCTCAGGCCCACTGAATCGAAATCTGTTCCTTAACAAGATCCCTAGGCGATTCATACGCATGCTAAAGAAACTCTATCCTAGCACATAACTCCCCTTAGCTCTAGCACATAAATCCACGTGATATTATTGGACTTTGTAATGTAAACATTCAATACTGAGTCTGAGAACTTTTATAACTGAATTTTTCAGTTGAAAGAAAAAATATGTTAAAATTATTGTGTTAACGTAAAAGCTATGTTGTTTTAGCAAACTTACTTTTCTTACATATTGTTACAATAAATAATACATAAGCAAGCAAAATGATTTTAAAGAGAGTGGGACATCCTCTTATTCCAAGTGTCACTTACAGTTTTTTTCAGATTCTTTATTCAATCAACAGTTTCAGGTGCTATGACTGTGGTAAAAAACTAATAAAGGAAAAATGTCCAAGAGACGGTCACTGCCCTCAGGTGGATTATGTTCTAGTGGGAGGTGTAGACCGATAGCAGATATCTATAAGTAAAATCTATAATCACAGCCAGGTAGAATGTACATAGTAAAATTGATTATTCTGAAACAATACTGTGTCAGAGAATTTGGATTATTCTATTAAGATTATAAAGAGAAAAAAATTGAAAGAAGGTTGTTATTGTAGTTGTTGTTTGTTGCTTTATCTTCTAATTAAACTTCAAAATAAAACCAAAAGAGGTGAGTGGATCAGACTGTATTATACCACCACAATAGACTGAAGAGAGTAAGAGGGGTAAGGAGTGCTTCCAGCTGCCTTTCAACCTCTAGACAGTAAGCACAAGGAGATGGCTGTGGTGTATAATCTCAGGAAGACAGAAATATGAAGTCCAGGCAGAGCAAAATAAAGAAAGGAAGGTGGTCAACACAGGAATCACGAAATGCCAATCACATGGCAACGCCTGGAAGCTGAGAGAAAACCCAGACAAGGACTGCAGAATTGCTGAGAAGCTGATCTTCCAGTAGCTATTGGAAAAGGCCCCTTTATCAACAGTTACCTGCAAGTGACCCTAAGTTTAGCTGAACAGCATGTTAACATTCTCCTTTATAATGGCCCAATACCACCATACCATAACAAAAGCAAAGAAATAACAAATAAATGAAAAGGATGGGTCACTTAACACCCAGAGAGATAGACTACCAAAATGGCATGGAAGAAACCCCAGGACCTGGTTTTTAGGTGGGCCTGAACAATGTGTGTGCTTACTATGTACCAAGTGATGCGGACAGTGACTAGATTTTGTATTCACTACAACCTTGCAACATAGGCATTATTATTACTATTAGCTTCATTGAGAAATGAAGAAACTGATGTTCAGGAAAATAAAGCCAGTTGCTTGCTCAAGAATACAGATTTCAAATATTAAAAACGGCAGGCCCAAGATCTGTCTGATTCCATAATAGTCTGTTTTTCTTATTATCATACTTTAAGTTCTAGGATACATGTGCAGAATGTGCATGTTTGTTACATAGGTATACACATTCCATGGTGGTTTGCTGCACCCATCAACCTGTCATCTACACTAGGTATTTCTCCTAATGTTATCCCTCCCCTAGACCCCGCCCCCCAACAGGCCCCGGTGTGTGATGTTCCCCTATCTGTGTCCATGTGTTCTCACTGTTCAGCTCCCACTTATGAGTGAGAATATGTGGTGTTTGGTTTTCTGTTCCTGTGTTGTGGTTTTAATCTCCATGTAATAGAAGTAAATCATAAGAAAAAGATAATACATTATTACTGTAATATTATATAATACATAATACTATGTAGATTTCTAATCTAATTCTGACTTGAAAAGAGAGAAAAAGAATGCTAGCAGAAGTGAAATCTGTGTTGTCTTCTGGATAAGAAGAGGGACTACTAGACAAAGATAGGCATTCACACAAGTGGAACAGCACACAGACAAGCTTCAATGTCAGAAATAACATGGACCGTGGAGCTGGGGAGGGAGTAGATGAGCATCCAGGCTTGCTGGAGCTGAGAGCAACAAGTGGGGGTCTGTAGAGTGACGAGGCTGAAGACGTCAGGCTAGAGATCTGTTTTACAATTTGTTAAATCATGTGACCTTTAAACAATTCAGAATAGAAAAGAACTGGAGTTCATTGATTTTATCTTTTGTATTGTGATCTGTCCTTTTCCATATGTTCAATATCTTTATTTTAAAATTCACTAGAGACATTGGAGTGTCTCCTTTCTGCATTGTTTCTATGAATTTCATGTTCTCATTTTTTTTCTCTTTCTCTTTTGTCTCTTTCTTTCACATTAAAAGTTTCTTCAAATCCCTAGTGACAATGATAGAAGCACTAAAAACAAAGTGACAATCCTGTATAAGGACAAGGTTTCTTGACTGATGGGCCTCACCCTCAGGCTGCTGAATGTGTTTAAAAATATTAATATATTAGTCACAGTCCAGATACTGTGACTCAACTGATTTGAGGTAGACACAAGCATCAGGATACTTAAAATCTTCCCCTAGGATATTCTAAAATGCAGGCAAGTTTGCAAATATTTGCTCTACGGTGATCTCAGAGGGACCCTTGGTATTACCTGGGGCTGGTTATTTTACTCAGTGAAGGAATCTTTAAAATTTCCTTGGCTTGGATACTGAAGTGAAGAAGGAGGCAAGGATAACAATGAAATAAACTATCCACATCCAAGGAAAGAAGGGAGGAAAATAGTAGGATGAAGCAGGATGGAGTCTTATCTTTATGTGAGCAAATTTATATTACATCTCCTGCTTGCTGGAGGCTATTATCCTACCCAAATTAACTCAGGGACAGAAAACCAAATACTGCGTGTTCTCACTTAAAAGTGGGAGATTAACACTGGGTACTCACGAACATAAAAATGGCAACAATAGACACTGGAGACTACTAGAGGAGGAAGGGAGAGGGGCAAGGGTGGAAAAACTAATGGTTTGGTGTTATGCTCAGTAACTGGGAAAGGGGATCATTTGTACACCAAACCTCAGCAGCATGCAATATACTCAAGTAACAAACCTGTACATGTACTCCCTGATTCTAAAAGATGCCCACCAACGGTGGATTGGAAAAAGGAAATGTGATAAATATACACCATGAAATACTACACAAACATACAAAATGAAAACATGTCCTTTCAAGCAACATGGATGCGGCAGGAGGCCATTATCCTAAGCAGATCGATGCAGGAACAGGAACCCAAATACCACATGTTCTCACTTAAAAGTGGGAGCTAAACATGGAGTACACATGGAAACAGTGATGGGAACAATAGGCCCCAGGGCCTACTGGGGAGGGTGGGAGGAGGGTGAGGGTCGAAAAACTACCTGTCAGTTTCTATGCTCACTACCTGAGGGACAAATTATTTTGTCCACCAAACTCCAGTGACACACAATCTATCCATGTAATAAACATGTACGTGTACCCTCTTGATCCTAAAATAAAAGTTCAAAAAAGATTTAAAAAAGAGGAATGAAGAAAACTGCAAATCCATCTGCCATGGTCATCATACCACCTTGTCTTACACTCTGATTACCTAAGAAAGAGGAAGGAAAAGTGGACTGGGCTCTTCCAGGAAAAGCCAGACTATTACTAACTATAGAAAATACTCTTTATACTCTTTTCTCCCAGACAAACCTACTCCAATTCATAAGCTAAGGTGCAGTTACTTTTCCTGCTTTTTTTGGGGGGTGGGGGGGACAAGTCTCCCTCTGTCACCAGGCTGGGGTTCAGTGGCACAATCTCGGCTCACTGCAACCTCCACCTCCTGGGTTCAAGCGATTCTCCTGCCTCAGGTTCCCAAGCAGCTGGGACTACAGGCACCTGCCATCACACCTGGCTAATTTTTTGTATTTTAGAGATGGGGTTTCCCCATGTTAGCAAGGATGGTCTTAATCTCACGACTTCGTGATCCACTCTCCTCGGCCTCCCAAAGTGCTGGGATTATAGGTGTGAGCCACCGCGCCCAGCCTTTTTCTCCCTATTTCTATCAAACTATATGTCACATTCTCTAAATCAGTATCTTATCTATCTGCTTCCACTAGACTCTGATTTCTTTGTTGAGAAGGATCAAGTATCACTCAGTTTTCTTGTTCAGCAACACCTATTACAGCCTAGCAAAGAGAAGGAATTTAATGATCTTTGTTGACTGATTAACTGACTGATTGACGTACTATATGAAGTGTAGCAGAAATAACAAAGGTAAACTTGAGGTTTGTAAAATATCTTTAGACGGGACATTTCAGCTTTAAAAAAAGAAGAAGATAAAAAGAGAAGATCTCATAACAATTCTTGGTAAAGGATGTTCTATTTCTCTAAATCTTCTTGCCTGATATAGGTTATTATAAGACTTCTGAAGAATTACTAGAAGGTTTTCAAATTCTGCAAGGCAATTTGGCAAGCATAAAATTTAAGAGACCTCCTGTCTACTCTCGTGAATCCTGGGATATCCTCCCAAGTTACTCCTGTCTGAATTTTCCTAAGTTACTTAGCTAAGTATTGGCCACTGGTGTTCTATTCCTCCTATAAAGGTTATGCCTCAGTATCTCGTGAGGATCTTGTTAAAATACCAGTGTCAGGGCTCTTGCTCATAGTAACAAAGGGATGGCCTTAGATGGAAAATTTAATGTTTTTGCACTTCAAGCTTCTGATTTTTTTTGTCATTCTAAAAGAAAGAAAAAAATATCTTAGGGTTACCTGCAAGAGTAAATCTCCATGTTTATTTTATCTAATTACTAAAATACTTTTCCAATTGATTAAAATAAAATAAACCACTAGCTTTTAATAGCAAGTCTCACCTCCACTCTCTAATGGGTCTAGTGCCTCAAGTGCAAAACACTTGTAATTTTACTTTTCTGGACAGTAAAACTTCAGGTTTCTGCCAGTGGGAAAGACAGAATCACCTGACTATGGGAAACTAGGAAGGGGGATCTGGAAATTTAAAGACATATCACATGTCCCCGTTCCAGCCTCAACTTGTACACCTGCTCATGCAGGTAACTGGTCACTCAAATTTAAGAGAGTCTTCTGGAGTTTTCTGCTTCAGCAAAGGAAACTTGCTTGTTTCCAACTTCCACCTTATCCCCAACAACATAAGATTTCTCATGTCTGTTGACTCTCAGCATGCATCATCTGTTTTTCAGTTTCTAGAAGATTGACTTATTTTGTTAGCTCATCTCTCTTTGTTCTTATTTTGTCTTGGTGTGTTTGTGCCTTTTTGTTTCTTTATTTTGAATGTTTATAAAAGGATATCTGGATAAATGCTTAATCATAAATCTCACTCCTATTGGTTCTAAATTCAACCAGGGAAGATTGATGATGAACATGAAAACAGAAGCCACACGCTAGCATCAAAATATGGAAGAAGATAGCAAATACTCTTGAGAAATATTGTTGACAGTTCATCTATATTCAAACTCCAGGAAAAGATTTTAAGGAACTGCAGTTCCACAGCTACCAGCACATATAGTCACTCTGTGATGGCCTGGGCTATTAGATCTTCCAGTCTGACTATTTGCATTCCATTTTATGAATTGTTTATTGAAGATATTCTTTTACATGTTGGCCTCAGTTATAGGGACTGGATATATGTTAACCACCATGCTGTGCATTTTACAGATATTCTTTATTAAATTGCTTAATAATCTTAGTAGGTAGGAGATATTTCCCCAGCTTAAAGTTAAGACAGCTGAGGTATTGAGAGGGCAAACATGTTGCCAAAGTTCACAAAGTTTAAGTGAGTCTAGAATACATTGACTGTGTTTGTTTGTTTGTTTGTTTGTTTGCTGATCTCCAAACTTGTGTTTGTAGCACAACGTGACCTCATCTCGTGAGTCAGGAATGACACTATCAGTTTGACATGGTTACCCCATCCACAAAGTCATACAGCAATTGAAGAATGTTTTCATGGCATGGAAATCAGTTTGTGGAAATTAGGATTCTCATTATTTGTTGGTCCGTTTGTTCTTCAGCTCATTTTTAATGACCCTGGCATACCAACCAGAGCTACTTAAATGTAATAGCCCCATAGAAACAAACTGTATCTAACCCAAATTCCTTCTGCAATTTAAGCCCATTTCTTCTTCATTTATTCTCAGGAGAGAAGGGAAATATCTGATAATCTTGTTTCTTTTAATAAGCTGCTATGCTTTTGGAAAATTGTAACTTACAGTGTCTCTTGAATAGCAGCAAAAAAAAGTTCTCCCTATACTCAGCATGGATCAGCCTTTTATTATGCATGTATTCATTCTTTATTGGATTTATACAGTATCTTTTCCCTGAAGAGCTCAAGGTTCTAAGTGAGAACTTTTAAGGAGCAAACATTATTTCAACATAATGAGCCTAACTCTGTCTCCTACAGAAAGAGAGTAGAATATCATAAACTTAGCCAGAAGAGGGCCGCTATTCCTAAATAAACCAAGCCCAATTTATGAACACAGAGTATCCAAAGAGGGTCATCATTCCTGGGAATAGAAGCAAGACTAGGAGCAGAATGAGAGGAGAGCATTTTCATTGAGAGCCATCATGTAAAAGAGAAGCATCACCTTTTCTTTCAAATAAAGTTCATTTCTCACAGTGTGTGGAGGAAAGTGTGTGGATGATGAGATGCTATGAGGGAAGAAAGGGATCTGGATGGGAGAGAGAAGGCTGTAGCAGCAATTATGTAAAGAGGGCAGTTCCTTCTAAAGACAATTAACAGGCAAGAGAGATAAAGTGAAAGTTGAATGAAGTCAGTGACGTTTGAGGGTGAACTAGTAAGTGGGGGATTGTGGTAGCTTCTGGCCTTTACTTAAACTTGTCATTTTCCATTATTTAAATGCAATCATCAATGTCAAATGGGAGAAATTATCTTAGAGTAGTTTTCCAGAATACATATTTCTTTACATAAGCCTTATGTCAAACACACTAGAGTGATAAATTAACTGGATCATATGTTTAGGCTGCAGTTTCATAACTTAACAAAAAACACCCCCTTGTGAATAATTTCATGATTAGTATGTGTATAATCTAACTAAGAGCTTGGGCAACTTAGAGACAAAAGCATGAATTTTCTCCATGTTTCTTTTAATTCTCCAGGGCATTGGAATCTATGTCATGGGATTCATATACACTGAGTAAATAGAAGACTTCATTAGATTCAAGATTTTAGGCCCTTTGTTTCTGCCCTTGTTTGCACCTAATGCAAACAAACACTGGTTTCTGAAGTTTCTGGGTTAAGAAGAGCACCTAGTCACATTGCCCATATCAACAGATACTGCTAAAACCAAAAAAAAAAAAAACAAGTTATATTAAGCTTATATCATTCCTGAACAAGAAAGTCTTGTTTACAAAATCCCAGGAGAGTGCTAACAGTGTTGGAAGGAATATCTTGAAAAACTACTGGGAATGTAGTTATGGGTTGAGAACCCCAAGTAAATGCTTGAGTAATAAAAACATCACAAAATATCCTTCTGGGAAGAGTGGGTTTTGTCATAGGAAGACAAAGCTTTTGTTTTGCTGAATATTGTTTCTCAGAATTACAGAAAAAGCAGAGAATTTCCTTTTCCGCTCTTATCCTAACAGCATTTAACCTGTCCCACAAATAAATGTTAAACTAATGTCTTTAGACTATCAATTTGACAGAATACCAAATTATTAACCTTTTTAAGGACCCCAAATTATGTCTATGACTGGAGCAACTAAGTATCTCAATATGGCCTTGTTCCTGAATATGTAGTGTATATGTGTGTGTGTGTGTGTATGTATGTGTGTGTGTGTGTGTATATGTAATATGTAATATATATCAACGTAATTGACCTAATAGAGGATAAGAAATTAAACTCTGGAGTCATAAAAAACCTGGTTTTGCTTTAGGCCTTGCCAATGAATCATTGGATGACTTTAGAAAGTTCCAAAATTGTTTAAGCCTCAGTCTTAGCATTAGAAAAATGGGACTAGTAATAATATCTGCTTTGTAAAATTTTTGTGATAATCAAATGAGATAATGCATATGCCATTGTTGATATAATACATGATTACCTAGTAAGCTCTCAATAAACACTAGGTTTTATCAGGGTCTTTATTATATTATTATAGATTCAAACTTTTATCTCCCAGCCAATACAAACACCCTTGACTTCTTATTTATTATTACATGCCCCGTGCCTAAACTTGCTTCTATTTTTAAGTTCTTTAATTTTCTTCTTAGCACTGTTAACATTTTAGTTTTTATAATAATTACATTTTATTTGTATTCACTTACTATGTGAATCCCATACTGGAATATAAGCACCTGAAAAAGTCTGTATTACTCACCCCTATGTCACCATCATCATCAGCCAAGGAACATTGCAGATGCCAATAAGAGTCTGATAAACAGTAGCATAGGCTTGGCATATAGTGCATGATACACAAATCTTTAAGTTGATACATAAGAATATAAGCAAATATGTACATCCAAAGCATAGTTGGATACAACTCTATTTGTATGTATGAGTGGCCTTTCTTCTATTGGTCCATTTCCTATACAGCAGGGAACATATTGAGTGACAGTTGCTTTATTACTGATTGAAGACTAGTTAATGAATTATGACTGCTTAGCATAACAGAGAGGTGAGTAAATTTGAAGAGGGCCAGGTTGATCAGCAGAGTGATTTAAATGCTAGAAAATAGGATTTAGAATGAGAAGCTAAGGGAATTGGGGTTACTTAGCCTGAAGAAGAGGATAGGAGGATGCTATACAGCAGGCAAATGCCAGCTGTTATTCATTTTTAAAGACTAATCCATGTAATAAAATGCAGGAGGTGACATGTTAAAGTAAATTCACCAGGGAACTCAAGATTTTTTAACAGAGATTTGTGTTATGACTTTGGGGAACTTTCAAATTTAAATTGTACTTGAAAAAAAATCTCACAGGAAATAGCCATAATTAGGTATTTGGGAATACATATATGGGTTTAAATTAAATCTAATACTATTCAAAATAGAAAATATACAAAACAACCTGACTACCTCAATTGTATGTCTAGCCTTCATGTAACAAGTTTATTGTGCAGTCATTTCCAGGATAATTATTTAAATTCAGTAAGATTTTGATTCAGATATGATTTGTCACAGGCCTTTTCTCAGGAAATAAACTAATCTAGAACTCTATGTATAAAAGAAATATGCAGAATAATTAATACCAGAAAGCTGGAAATAATCTTGATTTGATAATGAAAATACTGGGATTTGATGATTTGGAATAATCATTTTAACTTTCATCTCATTTTATGTAATTACTTTACAAAACATGTCACTTGTATTACATTATGAATGCATTAAAACATACTGAAACTTCAAAATGTATCATTTGGTGAATTTTTCAGTAAAGAATTATTTTGCAACTTAAAATCATTTTTACAGAGATAATTCTGATGTTATATATTTAATTAATTTGGGGGGGTTGAACATGCCTATATAGAAATGTGTATTCTAATTTTACTTGAAGGATGAATGTTTGCCTAGTAATTTTCCACACAGAACTTTCTCTTCTTACTGAGGACCTAGAGTTTGCCTGTAGAATAACAATTACATTTTGTTAGATTCTTACTGAAAATAACTATTTCCATATACTGAGTACTTACTGGATATAAACACCATAAATGTATTATTTCTATTTCTCACAACAGTCCTTAAAGTAAGCACTATTATTTTCCAGATATAGAAGTCTGTCCAAGATGACACCACTAGTGGGTGGCATTATTGGCATTCTGTTCAAAGATGTAGGACCCTAGGACATATGCTACCCTTTCAAATGTGTTTATGAAAAGTAATTAACTACACACAGGATTAACAACAAAAAAGTTAAAATAATATATTCCATAAACTGAGATTCAAATTTTAAACAAAATATTTACAGAGCTGTTATTACAGCATAGTGGTTAAGACAGTGAGCTTTGGAATTATATTCAAATATTGGCCCCCACTCTTTGCCATCACTAACCTCAATGAGGTCATCACTAGCTTCACTTTTCTCCTCTATGACATGGATTTGATAAGAATAATACTTCCTAAAGCTTTGTAAGGATAAAGTAAAATCCTGAATGTAAAATACTTATTACAGTGCCAGGTATATAGTAGATGCTCAGTTATTGTTAGTGGAGATGCTAAGTGATACATCTTATGCAGACATAGACGGTACAGTCTTCATGATTACCTAGCAAAACAACGAAATTCTGAGTTTCATAGCCAATATCATACTGAATGGGCAAAAGCTGGAAGCATTCCCTTTGGAAACCAGCACAAGACAAGGATGCCCTCTCTTACCACTCTTATTCAACATAGTATTGGAAGTTCTGGCCAGAGCAATCAGGCAAGAGAAAGAAATAAAGGGTATACAAATATGAAATGAGGAAGTCAAATTGTCTCTGTTTGCAGAGGACATGATTGTATATTTAGAAAACCCCATCATCCCAGCCCAAAAACTCCTTAAGCTGATAAATAACTTCAGCAAAGTTTCAGGATACAAAATTAATGTGCAAAAATCACAAGAATTCCTATACACCAATAATAGTCAAGTAGAGAGCCAAATCATGAGTGAACTCCTATTCACAATTGCTACAAAAAGAAAAAAAAAAAAACAATAAAATACCTAGGAATATGACTTACAAGGGATGTGAAGGACCTCTTCAAGAAGAACTGCAAACTACTGCTCAAGGAAATAAGAAAGGACACAAACAAATGGAAAAAAATTCCATGCTCATGGATAGGAAAAATCAATATCATGGAAATGGCCATGCTGCCCAAATTAATTTTTAGACTCAACTACTTTAAATTTCATATGAAACCAAAAAGAGTCTGTAAAGCCAAGACAATCCTAAGCAAAAAGAACAAAGCTAGAGGCATCACATTACCTGACTTCAAACTACACTACAAGGCTATAGTAACCAAAAGAGCATGGTACTGGTAGCAAAACAGATCTATAGACCAAAGGAATAGAACAGAGGCCTAAGAAATACACCACAAATTTACAACCATCTGATCTTCTACAAACCTGACAAAAACAAGCAGCAGGGAAAGAATTCCTTATTTAATAAATGGTTCTGGGAAAACTGGCTAGCCATATGCAGAAAACAGAAACTGGACCCCTTACTTAGATCTTATATACAAATTAACTCAAGATGGATTAAAGACTTAAATGTAAAACCTAAAGCCATAAAAACCCTAGAAGAAAACCTAGGCAATATCATTGAGGACATAAGCATAGGCAAAGACTTCATGACTAAAATATCAAAAGCAATTGCATCAAAAGCCAAAATTGACAAATGGGATCTAATTAAACTAAACAGCTTCTGCTCAGCAAAAGAAACTATCATCAGAGTGAACAGGCAACCTACAAAATGGGAGAAAAAATGTTCAATCTAAGTTTAAGTTTAAGAAACTTAAACAAATTTGCAATAAAAAAACCACCCCATCAAAAAGTGGGCAAAAGATATGAACAGACACTTTTCAAAAGAAGATATTTATGCAGCCAGCAACATATGAAAAAAAGCTCAACATGACAGGTTATTAGAGAAATGAAAATCAAAACCACAATGAGATACAATCTCACACCAGTTAGAATGGCAATTATTAAAAAGTCTGGAAACAACAGATGCTGGCGAGGCTGTGAAGAAATAGGAATGCATTTACCCTGTCAGTGGGAATGTAAATTAGTTCAACTATTGTGGAAGGCAGTGTGGCGATTCCTCAATGATCTAGAACCAGAAATACCATTTGACCCAGTAATCCCATAACTGGGTATATACTCAAAAGATTATAAATCCTTCTAATATAAAGACACATGCACACCTATGTTTATTGCAGCACATTTACAATACAAAAGACTTGACTCCAACCCAAATGCCCATCAATGGTAGACTGGATTAAGAAATGTGGCACATATGCACCATGGAATACTATGCAGCCATAAAAAAGGATGAGTTCATGTCCTTTGTCGGGACATGGATGAAGCTGGAAACCATCATTATCAGCAAATTAACACAGGAACAGAAAGACCAAACACCACATGTTCTCACTCATAAGTGAGAGTTGAACAATGAAAATACATGGACACAGGGAGGGGAACATCACACATCTGGGCCAGTAGGGAGGTGGGGGGAAAGGGGAGGGTTAACATTAGGACAAATACCTAATTCATGCAAGACTTAAAACCTAGATGACAGGTTGATAGGTGCAGCAAACCACCATAGCACATGTATACCCATGTAACTAACCTATATATTCAGCACATGTATACAAGAACTTAAAGTAAAATAATAATAAAAATAAATAAATAAATAGATAAATAAATTCTGAGTTTCAAACTAGCATGTAAATCATGCCTTTGATGTATCATTTTAGTATTTCCTTTTTTGTCCTTCTGATACTTTCATTCCAGCTTTGTTGTTGAAATGGAAGATAGTGAAATTGTTGCAGAATGTTGCATTTATTTACAAGTGATTTACTTTGGCATGTTAACTCTCTTGTGAGAGCCTGCTGTTTAATAATACATTTCCAGAAGCATATCTTTTAAATGAAGTTGTTTACATTTCAAATGCAATGTGGTAAAATGTAAGTATATTGCCATGATTCCACAGCCCTAGGTTTCATACCTTCAGATTCATGGAAAGAATGATGTTTTTTTTTTTTTTTCCTTTATATCTCCCTAAATAATCTTAACAGATACATGAACACCATCTTTTGACAAAATAAATCACAGATTAAACTTTTGTGATGGTTATCTTTCAACTATTATCCTGAATGTGGTTATTCTAAAATTGACTCAAATGCAGATAAAATTGAAACAGTTATATTGTCAATTTTTCTAAAGTTACTTTACCCTTGAATGAGTAATCTGAGCGACTTATTTATCTCTTTCCACAAGCATTCTAAAATAAAGAGCAGACATACAGTTTAAAATATGTTTTGTGGATCCAGGGTCATCTTACCTTTTTGCTCATGATATGCACCCACCCAAAAATGCCAGACTCATGTCAGAGCACTAACTCCCTAAGAATTGTGTTATGTGTGCTTGGAACTTATTGCAAAATGACTCAAGATCCCTCCAGAATTGCCAGATAATACCCCACTAATGACTGATGCTCCTCCACCCTGAATCATGCAGTTCCAAGACTGGATCCAACTCTCTGCCTTTCTCCACATGGCACACCACTGCCAAGCTTTCTGCTGGCTCTTTTTCTACGGTGACTGGGATTGTGAATCCCTTTGCTATTTACTACATCCCTGATGGTTTAGTCATTTAAAAAAATCAACATGCCAAAAATTTAAAATCCTGAAATTACATACATTCAACTTCTCAGAAGATTGAGTTGCATCATTTTAGTAAAGTCATTGTTTTATGTCCCTGGGGAGAATAAAATGAGAAAGAAAAACTTGTTTTATTCTTATTTATGCATGTATTTGCCTGCAGGAAAATATAGTGAAGACAATTTTTTCACTGGAAACAATTAAGAACTTTACAAGTATCATCTTTAAATGTTAAAATATGTTAACCACAAATCCTAGATATATAAGATTTTCCCATATCTTGAAATGAATATGTTAATTTTATTGGGAGGGGAGGTGTGTCAGAAGCTAAATGTCATGCTCTTTTAAAAAAATTTTGTCTTATTATACTATGAAAAGAAATTTTGAAAACATATTGGAGCATTAAGACATAGTTCAATGTATTGTTTTTAAGAGTTTGTACTTAAGAGAGTGTAATGACTTCTAAATAGGGCAGTATAAACTCAAGTAAATTACCAACCCAAAAACAATACAGCAGGGTATATTCATGAGTAATATAACACTTAAGTAGAGGACACTTGATTTGATTTTGCCTTAGGTAAGGCACTCTATCACCACGGTAAGGTAGAGATTTGTGAGCAACAAGTTTACTAAGGAGCACTCTTGGGGCCAAAATCTGAGAGTAAATGGGGTAAGCAAGATTAGGCAGAGGAAGAGAGCGAACTGTGATACAGTTTAACAGAGGTAAAGCCAGGTCCTTGGGGAGCTGTGGAGAAGCAATGGCTTCTCAGAGATGTCCCAATTTAGGCAAGGAAACTGGGTCTTTGTACTGCCATATTTAATAGTCGTCAGACATAGGGTGCCTCCAGAGAAAGAACATAATTTTGTGCAAAACAGCTCGTTTTGATCAAGTGCAATTCCCACCATCTATCAGCAGTCAATACTCCCAGCATCTGATGAATGCATGTTTCTAACTTGAGGGGGCAATCTAGGTGGTACACTTCAATATTCATTACAGTGCCATATAGTCAGATAAGGGAGGAATTTTTTGTTTATATTTTTAGCCTTAACTTTAGTCTTCCTCACTAATCTGACATATACAATCCATCCTTTAAACTCAAATACCATATAATGCAGAAAGTTTTAGACTTACAAGAAAGTCTGAGATGAATCTTAAACAAAAAGACTCTTAGTTCACAGTAACTTACAATTACCATGTCTTGAATATAACAATCAGCACAGGTCTTTGTGAAACAATAGTTTTAATGACCTAATAAATTCCTATGGCACTATTTTCTGTGCCATTCTTTTAGCATCCTGGTTCCCAAACAATGTGTCAAGGTATTCCAGGGCACTGCAGAAACTCTTTGGATAATCACGAGATACTTTTAAATTGCTAGGAAAAGAGAGCAATGTCAGGCAGCATATGACCTCAAGGGAGTTCACAGTTTTAACACTGGATTATAGTATGTTTCTTCTGATGATGCAGTATCTTTGCAGAGCTGGATTTTCTGTGGTTTCTAGATGAAAAGCTGTTACCATGCAGAAATCATTGTGGAATGAGAAATGAGGGTGACGAGGCCCAATCCAATACTAAACTTTGAGAAATTCTGTAACACCCAACAGAAGAACATCCCATTGATAAGTAATGGTGATTATTTAAGAAAGAAATATAAAGCATTTTTTTCAACATAAGTATATTTCTTTTTAAATGGCAACTGAGTTGTTAGTACATTAACATGTATGAGCACTGATGGACAACTGTGAGAAATTACTGAGACCCTAATGGTGTCATGAACCAAGAAATTTTGGAAACCTCTGTTTTAGCATTTGATCACAGTGGGGGAAGAGGGTGTTCCAAACAGAAGAAGCTGCATGTGCAATGGCCCTGCACTGAGGGAGTCCCTGGCATACTTAAAAGTCAGTGTGTTTGTCCTGTACAAGAGAATAGTACTAGTCGTCTCTGCAGACTAGACCTGTTCAGTGCTAGTGTCCACGTGATGATGGATTGGCACAAGATGATGCCGCAGAGCTAGAGCAGGCCAACTCTGAAGCATGTCATAGGCTTAGCTATTGATTTTATATTATACCTTGAAGGCAATACAGAGATTTTAATTTAGGAAGGCACATGATCAGAGATGTGCTCAAAAATATAATTCTGGATGTCACTATTAATAACACTATATACTTTATAAATATTTGAGACAATTTATTGATCCAAGAAAGACATCATGAGGAGCTAAGCCAATATAAGTTTAGAGTTAAAAGGTCAGATTTTATATATATTATTAAGAAGGATTGACCATAAATTGGATGTGAGATATAAAGAAGGGAAATTCAAGAACCAGGTGCCCCTAACTCCCACGTTATTCAAGAATCCACTGTACACAATAAAATGTATTTAAAAAAAGAGAAATCTACACCCACACTCCTCTTCCTTCACGTATAAGCTAGATGATAGTCACATGTAAGGTGACCAATTCATTTAGGTTTGCCTGGGATTTTTCCAGTTTTATTACTGAAAGTCTCACATCACAGAAAATTCCTCGCTTTTAGGCAAATCAGGATAGTTGGCTCCCCTTGCCACATAGTCACATCTAGCTGGAAGAGAGAACAACTAGTTTTTAAGCCTGTTGAACAATGAATCCAGATGAACATAGAAGTTCTCTTACTAAGGAGGAAGAGGAAAATGAATATGCAACTAGCATACAGGAAAGCAATAGCTATGAGTAAGCAATTAGCAATCTTCTATAATGATTAGTGATCAAGGCAGGCACACCAGATCTCACAAGACA
Source organism: Rhinopithecus bieti (assembly GCF_001698545.2). Lineage (NCBI taxonomy): Eukaryota > Metazoa > Chordata > Mammalia > Primates > Cercopithecidae > Rhinopithecus > Rhinopithecus bieti. The sequence continues at coordinate 588,657 of NW_016826966.1, read as the reverse complement.
AGTAGAGAACGAGAAGGTTATTAAGGAGATTGAAAAAGAACCATTTAAAATGTAGAACAACAGCAGGTGAGGGAAATTATAACAGCAAATTTCAAGAGGATGTATTCACCCTATAATCAAATGCTGTAGAGAAAGCCTGGCAAGCATCCTCTCTTACATTTTAGCTAAAAAGCAATACAACCATGGGGTTAAGATAGGTACCTAAGGAAGGTAGTTGCAAAGACATGAAAAGAAGCACAGAAGAGGAGGGTAAGGGCAAATGAAAACAAACCTAATTTCCATAGAAACTTTATCAATATCAACATTGGATTTCATGCCAATCCTGAAAGCAAGTGTGCTTCACAGTTTTCCAACACTAGTGCTTTAATACTCCCTGAGAACACATATTTTATTCTCCTTGGAAACCTTCCTTCCTTTAGCAGAGAGCTTCCCACAACTTAGGTGGTCTGTCCTGGCTGCAGTTTTCTTCCTGGCAACCTCACATGGTGCCTTATCTTTGCCTGTGGTAGGCACTGCCCACTGTCAACATCTGTTCAGTGAGAAAAAAAGATTCAGGAGCTTAATTCTCAAATTCTCATGTCTGTGGTCATAGATGCTTGACATGATGTAAAGAGACAGAGATTATGGTATTTGATGCCAAAATGAAACATAATTAAATTGTTTAAAAAGGGCACTCAATTACTTCACCACACCAGTGTTTACCTTACCAAAATGTAGAGCCCTTCTGGTCCAGTGGCTCACACCTGTAATTCCAGCAATTTGGGAGGCCAGTGCGGAGGATTGTTTGTGTCCAGAATCTTGAGACCAGCCCGGGCAACACAGCAAGATCCTGTCTCTACAAAAAATCAAAAATTAGCTGGGTGTGGTTACATACGCCTATAGTCTCAGCTACACTGGAGGCTGAGGTGGGAGGATCTCTTGAGCCCAAGAGGACAAGGCTGCAGTGAATCATGATTATGCCACTGCAGTGATCATGTTGGGATACCTTCACACATCACCCACCATTTTAAGTAATATTAAATATTAAATATTTTTTTTAAAAAATGAAAAATAAAGTTCATGGACCACCCTTCGCTTTTTCTTATCTACTAGCTTCCTACCACCTTCACTTCTTTCTTCACTTAGTTTCCTGTCCAGCTTTGATTTCACGGCCCCTTCACATCAACTACACTTTGTTTCCATATCCTGATCTCTCCTATCCTTCTACTTCTGGCAAATTAGCACTGGAGTACTGCTAAAGAAACTCACATTAAACTCCTTGCCTATCTGTCCCTCACAGAAAGCTACTCTGTTAAAAAATTTAGACCACTTCCTCAAGCCACCTGCATTTTAATCTCAGCAGGAAATCTCACCTTCCACCTCACAGATCAAAGAGAAGCCATCAAATAGGAGCTACCCAACCCCACCACAGCTACAAAACCTGCCCATAATCACGGAGGAGGTGGCTCACGCATCTCCCCATGTGTGCACGCCACTCTATTTTATTTGGCCTGTCTCTTGCAATATTGTCAATAACCTTCTCCTGCACCCCAGGTTACCTTTTTCCTTTCTTAATTGACATTCCCAGGCATAAGCAGACAAAAATGTTTCCGTATACTTTTTAAAAAACCCTTTCTTGATTGTTTTGTTGCTACCCTATCTACACAATCAACGGTTTTAAATGAGTTTTTTTATGCTCCCTATCTCAGTTCATGCTGCTCCCAATCATTCTGCAATTTACTCCAATCTGGATTCTGCTCCTATTACTGCACTGAAATGACTTTCAGTATGGTCATCACTGACCATTATTTTGCAGCCAATGAACGTGCCTTATATGCTTTTTGCTTAAACCATGAGTCAGGACATGATAGATATTAGAAGTCAAAGTATCCAAGTTCAGATAATGGCTTCACCAATTGTTACCTCTGTGATTATGGGCAAATTTGTTAGTCTTTTAGTATTAGATTTTATCTGTAAAATGAAAATAATAAAAGAACTTACCTAATCGAATTGTTTTGACATGTTATTTAGAGAAAAGGTTATTAATGCAGTGTATGACACAAAATATACATTGAATACACATTAGTTTGTCTTGTAATTATTTTTATCCTTCCCTTGGGAGGTAATTCTCCAGGGATCCCACACATTTTTGCACATCATGAAAGCAGAGGCACTGATAGCCTTTTGTTCTGGAATGTATTTTCAAGGATTTTTGTACATGGTATTGTCTTAGAACATAAGGACTCCTTTGAGAGGGGACCCATTATTTGCTGTCCCATATAATGAAGATGTCCCTCTCCCAGGCAAATATGAGCATCTTTGCTTGCAGGAAAATACGAAAGACTAGGATTTCCTAAATCCACAGCTTTAGAGCTGTGATGCAAGCTCTCTGTGTATGCCACACTCACTGAGGCCCACTCTTTACTGACCCTGTGCTGTTTCAGCCTGCTCAGCCACAGATAATACAGTCCTTTGGCTCTGGTTCCAGAATCTCATGTCTTTGGTTAGTATTCTTGAAATTGTGACTGAATAATCTGTTAACTCGCAAGTAGGTAAAATCTTCGACCCTTCACAGTTTCTGACACTTCTTGATACATTCCAGCTTTGGAAACTTGAGACAGCACCTTCTTCCTAAGACTCTCTGCTCTCAGCATCCATCATGCTGCAGTCTTGACACCTCTTCACTCTCACTCTTTCTTACTCTTCTTTGCTTTTTACCCTTAAAAAACAATCATGCCCACAATGTGGGCATTTCTCAGAGTTTTGTCTCTCTTTATTTCCCCACCTTAACTCCCCTGAACTGCCAGAAATACTCCTCTCTCCCTCTATGGCTTCAGTTAACATCGCTATGATGATGACTCTAAATCTGTATCCATAATCCAGGTCTTTCTCCCAACCACAAAAAGGTATACCTAATTGATTGCTAGACATCCTGACTTGAATATCTCAGAGGTGCCTAAAACCCAGCCTGCTGAAAACTGAATTTATCACTGTCTCTTGGAAACATACTTCTGCCTTAGTATCTTCTGTTTCAGTGATGGATTTCCCCCCGCAACCTCCTATTGCCCAAGCCACAATATGAGTGTCATCCCTCCCGTTCACCCACTGTCAATTGCCAAGCCATTTATGCCTCCAAAGCAGGTTCTGAATACAATCATTTTTTACTATCTATGCTGATGTCACCATAAACCAAACTACTGTTAATAGCTTCCTAAATTGTTTCCTTTTTTCTTTCCTATTCTATTCCATTTATTACATAGAAACACAGGAATCATTTTCAAATTTAAATCTTGATTGAACAAGTTTAAATGGTTTCCCATTGGCTTGATGTCAAAGTCCAATCTCTTCAAAATGGCTTACAAATCCCTGACCTCTATTCATTGCTTCTGCTGCCTCTTTCAACATTCTACTCCTCAAACATATTGAACTTCTCTGGACTCCATAAATGTGCAAAACTCTGTCTTCCTCCAGGCCATTGTCCATGCTGTTGCTTCCTGGGATTTTCAGGTGTCTCATATTAATTAGATAATCTATTTTATATCATCCTATCCTATAAAGTAAATATTTGAAGGCAGATGTATATGTCCATCCCCTATCGTTAAACAACAGCTTTAATGTGCAACTATCTGCTTTGACAATGAACCTAAATGATTACATATTTTGTGACTAATATGTAAACAAATGGCCTTCATAATACTGACCCGAACGAGTTTCCTATCAGTATAAGACGAAAAGCAGGAGTTGGTATTTAGGGCAGATTCCTCTCCTGTTCTGCAAGTAAGTGTTCTGTGTGATGAGCTCTGTTGGTCACATAGATATATGTCTGTACTCTAAGTACTTTAGGAGTCCAATGTCAAATATGGTAGAATACTAAGTAGTGTAGATAATACTCTTATTTTAAACGTTAAAGAGGGGTCTTTTCTCGTAGGTATGGTGAAGTAGCTACTATGAGACTAATACACCCATTGGAACAAAACAAAACACAAAACAGCTGTTGGAAGACATCAAAGAGTGGCAAAAGACAGTCAAAATTCCAGAGAAAAGGGAAATTAATAGAGATGAATAAGAGCTTCAGAAGCATTTCTAACTTTGAAGTGCTAGTCACAGGGACATACCAGAAAAAAAAAAAAAAAGTTGCCTAATAGTTTGGAACCATCTCACTGACCTCAGGGAAAAAAATTAAGAGCTGCAAAATAGGCAGATTTTGAGAATTCAACATGATGAAAAAAGAGAACCACAGATAAGTGAAACAAACAATCTATATGAAATTGCCTTAGAAGCATTTGTTGGTTTCCAAATTTCACATACACAAGGACAGTTTCCAAAACAATAAAGCAACAAACAACTGTAAGAGACTAAAAATCAACAAATATCTGCAATTTCCCAATGTGAAAATGGAGTCCAAGGTGCACTCATGAAAGGCGCTATGGTGGGCAGCTCAGACGTTCAGTGAAAAACCTTAAAGGGCTGAACTCTAAGAATAAGGCAAACTCTAAAGGGACTTAACTTGACTAAACATGGTCTGATTGCCTTCTCTTCACTTGAATAAAAAATTAAATGCTCTTCAGAGGAGGAAAGTGTTACCTGGAGATTTTTAAATTGTCGACACAACATATCCACTAGTCAATAAAAATGACCAAGCATACCAAGGAGTAGGCTAAATGACTATAAATTAGAAAAATAAAGAGAAAACATACATAGACCCACAGGGAATCTAGATATTAGAGTTATCATACATGGACTTTTAAATAGCTATATATATTTAAGCAAATATATATTAAAGTAGCTTTTAATATGGTTCAGGAAAATTGGGGAAAATGGAGAAGTTCAATGGAGAACTAAAATCCATAAGTAAAATAATCAATTGAGAAAAATCACACAAATGAAAAAAATGCAATAAATAAAATGGCAGAAAGGATGCAGGACTAATAAAATCAATTTAAAATTCGATAAAAAGAAATTACAGTACAAAACATAAGAGGGTAGAAAATATAGAAAAGTGTTTAAGAGACAGGGTAAATAGGTCTAACAGAGACGTACTCATAGTTCCAGGGCAGAGGAAATTTAATTAGAAAGAATTTAATTTAATTTAATTTAATTTAATTTAATTTAATTTAATTTGAAAATTAATTAGAAAGAAACAATATTCAAAGAAACTGTGCCTGATAAAATTTTATAAAACTGGTAAAAGACATCCAGCTTAAGATTTAAGAAGATACTTGAACCTCAAACCGGATAATTATTTAAAAGCCACACTTAAAAACAAACAGGAGAAAAGTTTGAACAAACACTTCACAAAGAAATAGACCCAATTACCAATAAGCACCTCATCATGGCCAGCAAGGTTCAGCATGGTTTGCCCAAATCTGCCTCTCAGATCTCATTTCCTACCACTCTCCACTTCAACCACAAACCTTCTTTCCATTCTCAGAATAAATCCAAGCCCATTTCTGCCCTAAGCTCTACCAATATACTTCTCTCCTTGTTTGGAACATACTTCACTCACATCTTTATGTGACTGACTTCATATTAAGAGGCAGTGCTTCACTACCCAAACTAATTAGCCTCCTTTCCCAGTCTCTTTCTGCCACATCACACTATTTAGTTTCTTCACAGACCTTCCACTATGTAATATCAGCTCCTTTGTTTACCAGTTTATTTCTTTATTGAGTGGCTCTCCCCAAGGCATGTAAACCTCATCTGAGCAAATATTGTCTGTCTTATTCACGATTATATCTCAGTGTCTAAAACTCTTTAGCCTGGCATGTAGTACACGCTCAATATTTGATGCTCATTTTGAAATGAACATAATACTAACCACCAACTTCAACAGCTAAGACCTCCTCTATTTTATTGATCTGTAACCTTCAAGGTCCAGCTCTGTTTTTGTACCTATATAATTACTTCTTGACTAATTCCATCATCACTTATTTTTGTATTTACTGGATTTATGCAGCTTTAAAGCTTGACCCTCTATTTTATCACTTTATTTTATGCTCAACCTACTGAGAATTAGAGTTTCAATTATTTGAATCTACATGAGGTTAAAATCTCCCTGAAAGTAGTCATTTTTATATCTGTTATACCATGTACAGTTTACTGAATTCTATTCATTGACTTACAGACTGATCAGTGGTGGATTGTAAATAATAGATTAAAAAGAGGAAATACGGCGACAACCGTTTATAAATTAGGAAAAATGGTGATAACAGAGGGAAATTGTAGCACTCTAAGCATTTGGGACATGTCACTACAATTCTTTATAGGAACTCACCTCATGTAGAGTTCTAAGGGTCATTTTCCAGTTCATTTTTCATCTATCTTTTTTTCTGTATCTCATCACTGAAAATAAATGGGACTTGATATGCTGGTGATTGTTAACATCTGACTGCCTTTGAATCACTACAGTCTGGTCTATCTCTAAAGCTGAATTGTTCTGTCTGAACCATAAGAGAAAGATTGTGGTGCTTGGCATTTTCTCATCTTTTTAAGTGATCCAAAGCCTATGAATCCTTTATGGTTTGCTAAAATGTTTATTCCTTCTAGTCTTCACTGGATGATCTAGCCCCTCTTGGTCTTCCCTCAATACTTCCTCTGCATCCTTTGAGTTCGTGGTATATAGATCAATAAATAACTTTTTAATATTCATTAACTAAATGATTTTTTAAATCGCAAAGGTAATTTAGTACGTAAGAAGTAAGAAAACAATATATTCAGAATCTATTGGACAACAAATGTGTTTCAATCATTTTAAAAAAGAAAATAAAGAATCCATAAATAATAAAGGAAGGCAAAACATGAAAGACCCATGAAATTAAAATTGAAGCAAAATAAAAGGATATGGAATACAAATAGAAGAGCAGACAGACTATCACTTTAAAAACTGAATATAAAAAGAGTATTTACTGTGGTTCTAAAAGTGAAAGTGAATAATTTGTTACAGCGAACATTATTTAACTTTGCTGTAGGAACATGTGAAGGATTACAGAACAACATAATACTCCTCAGATACAAAGGTGAAAAGAGGTACTGAATATGAAGAAATTGAGATGTGAAATATGAGAGTTCATAATACAGAAAAACAAGTAAATTAAAAGAAAAAAACAAGAAACCAAAGGCAAAAGCAAATCATTTATTGAAGGGGAGATGAAAATAAGGACAACTGTGTAAAGAACAAAAAGTCTATCTGTCTCAAGAGTATAAACAATAAAAGCAGACATACTTGAAGACAGAAAAAAAGTAACTGAAATCTGGTGAGATACGTAGGATGAAGGAACAAGACTATTGACATACATGAGGTAGAAACTGAGAAAAAGTAAAGCATCTTAGGTACATAAACGGATCAGTGATAACACTGGGGTATATTTAAATGAAAGACTTAAAAAACAGGTGAGACACAAAGGGAATAAATAATCTGCTGACAAAAATATGGCACTCGAACTGCCCCAAATGAGAACTGAGTTACTATGAAACACATGTCAAAGAAATTATGTTACCTATAAAGTCAGGAAAGAGATGATAATGCATGTAACATGGACAAGGCAGGAGCTTGAATTTGCATGAGTCCCCGAGATGGTACACAATGCATCAGACTCAAAGACAGAAAAAGTGACACACAGTGTAGGCAAAGAAAAGATGCCCGATCGAATGGAGCAAGATGGCCGAATAGGAACAGCTCCAGTCTCCAACTCCCAGCACGAGCGACACAGAAGACCGGTGATTTCTGCATTTTCAACTGAGGTACTGGGGTCATCTCACTGGGGAGTGCTGGACAATCGGTGCTGGTCAGCTGCTGCAGCCCGACCAGCGAGAGCTGAAGCAGGGCGAGGCATTGCCTCACCTGGGAAGGGCAAGGGGGAAGGGAATCCCTTTTCCTAGCCAGGGGAACTGATACACACAACACCTGGAAAATCGGGTAATTACCACCCCAATACTGTGCTTTAAGCAAACGGGCACACCAGGAGATTATACCCACACCTGGCCGGGAGGGTCCCACGGCCACGGAGCCTCCCTCATTGCTAGCACAGCAGTCTGCAATCTAACCGCAAGGCAGCAGCGAGACTGGGGGAGGGGCGCCCG
>NW_016826966.1:510050-577739 GCF_001698545.2 Rhinopithecus bieti | reverse complement strand
CCTATCATGGGGAGGGGGGAGGGGGGAGGGATTGCATTGGGAGTTATACCTGATATAAATGATGAATTGAGGGGTGCTGATGAGTTGATGGGTGCAGCACACCAACATGGCACAAGTATACATATGTAACAAACCTGCACATTATGCACATGTACCCTAGAACTTAAAGTATAATAAAAAAAAAAAAAAAAGAAAAGAAAAGATGCCCAAGGTAAAACCAACACCAAAACCAAACAAAAATCTCAGATTCACAAGAAGCCAACATGTTTCAGGGTTACAAGGGAAGTGGGACAGTGATGCAACTGAAAATGAATTTCAGAAAAATCATCTCTGACGGATGTAAGGAAAGGTAAGAGCTTAAGGAGGTGTTGAAATAACAGTCACACAGAATGCAACATTCTCGTTAGATTACCTTGGTAGAAAATCGCAGTATCTTCACATTTTGAATCAAACGATATAGCTTAAGGGTAAGATAACAAAGGGTGGGCAGGAAGCCAGGAGAGGGAAGATTTCCTTACATAAATGCCAAATGAGGATGCAGCTATATCCTGGATAGGAAAAAATACATACAGCCAGGAATCAAATGAAGAAAGTTGAATTAAGTTAAATAAATCAAATGTAAAGGAGAAAACAAATAAAGCTATGTAAACCTAAAAGAAGTATTTTGCACCTCTAAGTATTCTACAAAATAAACTTCAAATCTGTGACGAATTAGATTATTTAAGAAAAAAAAGCAGTTGGGACCATTCTGAGAAAAGCAAAATCTCCCTACCTCATATCAAATACTCCATTTACTTCTAAATTTGGTAAATATTTAAATATTAAAAATGTAATTAAAAGAAAGTATAGTTAATGTTTATCTAGTCTCAGGCACAGAACACCCTTTCTGTGTTCATATGTAGCAATAAATCCATAAGTGGCTAAATAAAATGTTTGCATATCAAAAATCAGCACAAAGAAATATAAAAGGCAAATTTATAGCAAACCAGGAAAGCTATTTACAATCTGTATGATAAACATTACTAATTTTAATACTGAAGTATCTCTCCAAAATAAAGTTTTTAATACCTTAGTCAAATGAGAACAATTTACAGAAGAAGAAACACAGCAGAGAATCCTTTAGGAAAGTTTAATGTCATTATTATTTTCAGAAAATATAAAGTTAAAAAATAATATAACAGCCTACGATGCCTATCAATTTGGAAAAACTAAAAGTAAAAACATGAAAGACTCTGTAATATGAAGATCTCAAATGATGACTCTCATATACCTGATTGACATGTAATTGGAAGTATTGCTTTCTGGAAGACAATTTAGCAGCACACAGCCTGGCCCAGATATTCAATTCAAGATGGGAATTTATCCTAAGTAAGAAATGAGGAATGTGAAACAAAAATTTTCTTCGGTGAGGCAAATTGCAGAATTGTAAGAGAAAACACTGGAAACTAATATTTAATAATCAAACTTGATTTTAAAAATCACTGAATACACATAGAAAAGAATATTGTACCGATGTTAAAAATGACATAATGGAAAATATATAATGACCTGTAATGCAGTTCACAATGTTTGGACGAACAGAGGCAAGATGGTGCACTTCCGGGTTCTTCTTCACCAACTTTTCCTGGCGCGCGAAAATGCAGCCAGCGCCCAAGGAAGGTGCAGACCAACTGGGCATGCGCCAGGTGACGTCAATCCAAAGAGACCAAGATTTACCTGGTCGCACCTGCGGAACGCCCCCTGACACTCCCGTGCCCCGCCTATTGCCCTCCCACTCCTAGAAAAGCCGCTCCGGAGGGACGCCACGGGCGCCTTCCTCAGTCCTCCACTCCTGTCGGGATGTCGGGACTGCAGGAACTCTGTCGGAGAGCCCCACTGGGGGACTCTGTCCGCCTTCTTTGCCAGAGGCGACAGACCTCTTCCCCACACCTTAGGTGACCAAAATAAACTTGCAGTTTTGCTCCTACACTTGCCTACTGGCTGGTTCTTTTGTGCCCGCTCTGGTGGTCTTAGAAAAACAAATCACACAATATGTTGCATGGATGAAATTATAAACAGTGATTATTCTGGGTAGTTAGTTATAAGCAATTTTTATTTTGTCTTATTTACATATTTTCTAAATATTTAATCCTGTTAAAAAATACATTATTTCAGTAATATCACAAACAATATAATAAAATGTTATAGTAGAGTACAATTTAATGCCATGAAAAGAATGAGTTAGAAAACAGATTGTATATTATACATTTGTGAAGAGAAACAGAGTATACACTCAAGCACACACACACAGACACACACACCATAATTAACTCTAGGAAATTGTATTGCACGTCAGGCTATTTTACTGGGTGATATTTTTTAAATTGTTCACAAGAAATATCTATCACTTTTGTATTCGGTATGAAAAATACTATATAATAAAATATTTTGTTAAGATGAAACAATTATTAAATTGATATTTGCAGAAAATCAAGGCACGTGAGCTGCAAATACTGTCTGTGTGTGATGGTATGCAAGAGGAAAGTTAACTCAGAGAAAGGAAAAATGTTGAAGAAATAAGTTGGTTTAATTTAGTTATGAAGAGAAACAACTGCCTAGGAAATGTTTCAAGAAAAGTAAATACATAGAAAATAAAACAAGAGATCAAAATTAATTTCTCTGGGTCTACAGTGATAAATATTCTTCCCCAAAAAAGAAACAGAAAGGAGTCCATCTGAACTGTACCTAAACATGGAACATCAAAGCTTCCAACAGGCTAAATAATATAATTCAGGGTCAGGGGTGGTGGCTCATGCCTATAATCCCAGTTCTTTGGGAGGCCGAGGCAAGTGGATCACTTGAGGTCAGGTGTTCGAGACCAGCCTGGCCAACGTAGTGAAACCCCATCTCTACTAAAAATACAAAAATTACCTAGGTCTGGTGGCGGGCACCTGTAGTCCCAACTACTTGGGAAGCTGAGACAGGAGAATCGCTTGAACCCATGAGGCAGAGGTTGTAGTAAGCTGAGATTACACCACTGCACTACAGCCTGGGTGACAAAATGAGACTCCATCTAACAAATAATAATATCAATAATAATTTAAATTTTTAACATATTATTGAGTGCTTACTTTGAGAAAAGCATTGCTTTAAAGGGTTTTGGTGAGCACAAAAAGAAAGAGAGAAAAAATATATCCCTAGGAGTTATCAATCTAGAAGAAACAAGAATAATAATAAACATACACAAACAGTGTATGTATTAGACAATATGGGTTAATGTCAAGTAAGTAACATCAACCATGAGGAATAAAGCAGTTCAGGGAGGGCCAAAGAGTAAAAGCCTGGTGTTACTCAGAAAGGTTTCATAGAAAAAGTGGGATTTTAAATATCTTTTGGATAGCAGAAGGTGGGAAAGACACTGTGATGGCACACCTAGGGTAAATTTACAATAACATCACATTCCTCTTCCTTAGAGGAATAAACACCACCTACAGCAAATGCACAAGAGAAAAACAACAGCACAATTATAAGTCCACACCCTCTTCCTTTTTAAATATGGGGCAAAGAAGAAAACACTATTTTTTCTTCAGTTATCAAGTAACGCTGGACTAAATGGAATCCTTTCCAGTTCTGTAGATGGAGGATTCTACACTCACCTTGTACTCTGTCAGAGAGTTAACAGAAAGAAGTAAGCAATTGAGGATGTATATAAAATCAGTTGCATACAATTTGTCATGCCCCTGAGGTGAAAGGGTGCCAAAGGGAGACAAAGACAGAGTCAAGGTAGTAAGCAAGCAAAGATACACTGCCTCTGGCAGGTTCAGAGATAAAAGGTGACTTTCTGAGGAGAGTGGGCAAAAAGGTATGCTTCTCTGGAGAAGCCAACTTAAAAAAAAAAAGAATAAAAAAGGATAAATGGAACCTAAGTTCACAAGGAGAACATTTGATCTATCTCGTGCACCTAAAGCCATAAAAGAGCCAAGGAAGAAAGGAAACAGCTGGAAATCACAGAGAATGGTCCTGAAGTGCAGAAAGAGATAACATCTTTTCCTGTCATTCCTGCAGCAAGCATTTGAATGCCCATGTCTTCTGGTGACTCAAAATAAATAAGAAATGCAATGTTTTAGAAAATTGGTATCCTAGGGGTCCATCATCTTCACATATGGGAGGAACATTTATAATTGAGGATAAGGTGCCATGGTTCACGGGAAAAATCATTGGGGAAAAAAAGAGTATCTTGAGAAAAAAAGAAAGATACAAAAGGAAGGAAAGGGGAGGAAGGGAGGGAGGGAGGGAGCGAGGAAGGAAGACAAGAGAGAAGGGAAAGGAAGGGAGGGAGGCATAGACCATTAGGGAAAATCAGAGGCCCTTAGGAAAAGGAAAGAAGCAATAACACTTGTGGGATCCATGAGAAATAAAGATCGCATTTGGGGAAAGGCCTCACTCTGTGGGATCTGTGAAACCAAAAATGCCCTACATGGCTCTCCTTTATCTGAACCCCATCACCTCTCTAAACTCATCACATAGAACTCTCCTCCTCACAATGCACTCCAGCCCCACGGACTTTCTCCAAGTTCCCCAAGCACATCAGTTCATAGTTCCGGGTGACAGCATTTGAATTCCTATTCTGTTCACCTGAGATTGTCTTCATTCAGATACCATCAGGACTGACTCTCTCACTCCTCAACTGTGACCTTCTCAAGGAGGCCTTCCCTGGGGCCCATCCAGCACACACCTGCCATTATACACATCTACACATTTCTTATCACTATTTCTTGCTGAGTCTTTTTTCCCACAAGCAGATAGCATTCTCAATACTGTAAACTGCATTTTACTTATCAATTTATTCCTTTATTTCTGCCTAAGATGTAAGATTTATAAAGATGGTAACTTTTGTTCATTTTTGTCTTATCAGGCCTGGAAGATTGCCTAGTACACAGTATGTGCTCAATAAATATTTGAAGGATCAATATTAAAAATATGAACAATGTGCTACTCTAGTCTTTGAACTGAAAAAAGACTAAAGGTTTCATATTCTGAAGAACAAAGGAGAATTAAGCAGTGGGACAGATGAAGATAATATAGAGGTTTTAGACAGCTCAAAACCAAATAAATGGTTCAAAGCTGACATGGGAACAAGGATCCATAAAGATTTAACATTTACCAAAAACAATTTCCCTAACAGCACTGTGGGGGATAATAATCATTGTTCATAGATATTTTCTGCAGCAGAGGGGAAAAGTTGCAGGGTTACAGGCATAATTATTATGAACTAAAGTACATTGGTAGAAGACCTGACTGGGAGACAGAAAAGTCAAGGAATGCAATTTATATGTTATAGTTCTTATGCAGACAATTACTCATAAGGCATATCATGGAGGATGAAAAGTAAGCATTTTGGTTATTTAAAGACAAACTGTAAGCAAGACTCTGAGCAGATCAAACAAATGTGCTCAACATGAGGGAGTCTTTTTATCACACCAGCATTGCTCTGTCACACTAATGGGGGAACAATTGAATTGAGGTATGTTGAAGGAATAGGTCTTCATGGAATACAGGGAAAGAGGACATCTCAGTACAATTAAACAAGGGCACTTCCAGAAAAAAAGTCAGAATAGCTAGTTTATGATGAGGAATACCTATATACTTTATGTAAAATGTAGACTTATAGAGCTCTGTTCTGTGTGTTCTGATTGACATAAAATATTGTAAAAGAAATTTTTCCCATTTATCTGAAAGCTTAGAGATGATATTATTCTGTATATAACAATTAACCCATTAACTATGCATTCTTCATTCTGTTAGCATAGGATTCAGCTTTAGACCTGGCTCTTAGTCAACTCTGAACCAGTATTTTCTTAACACAATAATAAATATAAATGAAAAGACAAATGATGACCCCAAATTCTGTCTCAAAAGAAAGGCACAACACTACATATTCCCACTGGAATGGAAGAGATTATGAGAAACGCTTACAGTACCAAAAGGTAAATCCACATAACATGCCTTAGAAAAAAAAGTCAGACATGCTTAAACTAAGAAAAATGAAAAAGTCTTTTGTTCATCTAAAGCAAGAGAAGCAACTTGCTCCCTTAAAGCAAGCAATACTGATGGATGCTAGCAACGAGAAAATATAACACAGCTGGGCAGCATGTGAGGTAAAAATGTGTACGAGGGGCACATAAAACAGCAATGGTAAGAGAACAGAAGGTGAAGGAAGTATACATCTGTGCTAGGAAGAAGAAGAGCCATATGCACCTGTGGCACGTTGGGGAAAAATACAACAGACTTGGACGTAAAGACAAAAAAATGACTCACGGGGGATGGTTTATAAAGATGCTGCATTTCCCTGGAAGAAAATACAAGGCATCTGGATTACACTGGGAACAGATGAAGCATATGGGAGGTGGAGGGGAGGTGCATCTGGAATTCACAGAGATGTATGTGGCAGGGTGGAGAGGGGAGGTGAAGGATGAGGTGTTGGAAACGATGTAGCTGGTAAGTGCTATGCACAATGATGGTGCTCACGGGAACACTGATAAGATAAATATTCTTGAGTTTTACTAGGGAAAAGTGAGGCACTCTGCGCTCCTTGACAGAAATGTAAACACTCTTCAGGGAAGCCTTGTTATAAATGAAGCCTTGAGGAATATGTCAAGAATGAAAATAATGATCATAAAGAGAAGGGAAGCTGATATACCTTGTGCATTGGTGATGGGTATCTAAGACACTCCCTTTCAGCTGAGGGTTTGAACACGCAGAATGATAGATGAGAAAGATAACCGTGGGGAACGTGGTTAAAAAAAAGACAAGAAAAGGAAAAAAATGTCTACTCATAGGAAGAAAAGAAAACTCCAAAATAAAACTCTGGAATGTATTAGAAGGATGTTTAAAACATCTGGATAACTTTGGCAGATAACCAAAAGTACTTCTAGTGACTAGGTAGAAAAGACAATACCCACGGGATTTACTGAGGGGAAAATGAAGTGAGTGATGAGAGTGAACAGATGGTGCATCCAAGCTAAGGAAGACTATTATTAGGCTCTTCTAGGACACGGTAACCCAGATTCTACTTTTTTAAAAAGATGGTATTTAAGGATTTTTAAATGGGGAAAAATATAAACTTTACATCAGTGCCTTCTTGTATGAGTTTTACCAGGAAACCTGTTTTATGGCCTATTTCTGGGTTGGCATCTTCCTTACCCTCACAGAATGCTTATTCATATCTGAGGCATAGAACCAATCACTTAACTAGAATGTTAATAAAACTGCTTAGCGTAAAACAACACTGATTTGGCTTTGGGGGCATAAATATAACAAATCATGCTTATCCTGTGCCACCAAAATTTTGATTCTGTGGAACAGTCCCTGCATAAGGAAACTACATGAAAAGTCACTTCATGAGCTACAGGCTGCTGTGAATTGCACCACTGCAATTCGGAGATCTGCCACTTGCAACTGCCCTGGATTGTTGCTAGCTGCCTCAGCGGCATGTGAGCCAGTATTTCTCATACAGAAAAATATTGTGTTGAGCTACAAAACTGAAAGTGAACAGCCTGAGGACGCCCAAGGCTTATGAGGTCAGGCTTTCTAATAGAATAGAACTCTGCATTTACATTACAAAGAATAAATAAGGCTGACACGGAGTGTACTGTTCTTCCTCCAGGGTAACCAGCCCAGCCTGGTAGCTCATCCTCAAAGCCAGCAATTTACTCATCATCCTAGGTGCTTCTCCTGCTGAGGTGCATGTCTGTCTGGTCCATGTCCATCCTTTTCTTTTCCATCACCACAAATTTTGTTCGACCTCTCCACATGTTTCTTCAGGACAATAGCCTCATAACTGGCCCTGCCAACTTTTGTCTTGCTATCTTCAGAACCCATGCTTTACAGTGACCAAATCTTCTTCTATCTGACCAAATCATTTCCCATGATTATATGCCTCTTGTGGTTTCTTCTCACTTATAGACTGAAGTCTACATTCGAACTGAGAATGACAGGTAAGATATTTCATGACTTGCACCCATCTGCCTTTCCATCCTTGTCTCTCACAGCTCACCCACATCAACCTAACCAGTTCCTGCTTTAGCAACACTGAATCACTTGCGGCCTCCACAAACCTTGTGGCTCCATGCTTAAACACTTTGTGCATGCCATTCCATCTATCAGGAATCTCTTCCTTCCTTGACTATATGAAGACCTGCTACAGGCCTTAGCAGTGTTGATTAGAGTCACCCGCCTCTGTAAGGCATTCCCCTATGTCTTAGAGTTAATAATTCTCTCCTCTGTTCACGTGTTACTTCTACTACTATTTATATCATGCTGGATTTTAATTATTGACTTAAGCATATATTTCCCCTTCTAGATTATGATTTTCTTGAGGGCAAAGATTCTATATTATGTAGCTTTTAAATGTCTAAAACACTATCATCTATGGTCAGATTACAGTATTTGTTTTGGAGTCTATATGCCACAGATTAATTGAATAAAGATAATCTGGAAGAAATGAGAATATAATAAAGATACAAAGAAAAATAATATAGAAAACAGATACTAGTGACAAAAACTAAATCGTAGAAGGTAGTATAGTATGTCCTGAGCTATAAATAGCAATATGTGATAATTACCTATTAAAAAATGCAAGTAATCAAATTACTCATATTGTACCAAAAATTGTGATTTATTTATGTTTTAATAGGCAAACAAAATATCTAAACATTTTGAATAATATTTAAAAGACTGTATGTGGAAAAAATTATCTATGCAGATTAACATTCAGTAAAGTATAATATCACTGTGATATAGAAAAAGGAACAGTGATATACTGCCCAGATAATACAAAATAGCAAAGTAGCTACTGACTATTTGAATGGGAGAATATAATGCATTCTGTCTGATGTACCAAATAAAAAAAGAAATTTTACAAGGTAGTAGAAGAAATGAAATGCTTAGAAACTCTTAACTACACAAGGGTAAGTAAAATAGCCTCAAGTTATAAGGAGGAATCCAAACTCTAGACATAAATGTGAAATATGAAACTGATGAATAATAGGTAGAAGTGCTGATAAATCTCATTTAACGTAAGAGAAATGACAGTTCACGAAGGAAAAGACCATGTAACTTAGAACAAAAGGAAGTAAAAGCAATGGTTTAATACAATGAAAACAAAGAATAATTCTCTGAACTTTAATAGATTTAATAAAGCTTCATGTGCTGAGAGATAAAGCGAAGAATTTGCCCATGAGGCTCAAACAGTAGTAGCAAATGATGCTACAGAAGGACCATGTAGAGAGAAGAGTGCTGCTCCTGAGAGCCAAAAGAAAAATGACCAGAAAGAAAGAACTACTACCTACAATGAAAGAAAAGACATCATGCATAGGAACAGAGTAGAAGAGTAGAGACTTCTGGCCTCATTCAGAAAAAAAAAGAAAAAACACAGAGTGTTGCTAAGAAGGCAAGGTTGTAGTATATAAAAAGAAGAAATCAGACTTATCAAGGAAAACACTTGAGTCTTTAGACACTATGTGAGAAATCCAATTGATAAAGGCATCAGAAAATTTCATACACCAGACATATGAAAAGAAGAAAGAGAATCTTGCTCTTCTTGAACATCCACCGGGAAGGAGAAGAGAAACTTTTTGGCTTAGGAAATGCATTGCTTTTCTGAGAAAAGGAATGAAACTTTTAGAAAACAGTTCTGAGACAATGTATGGGAGATAGAAACATAATTAAATAATAAAGAGTATTAAGAGAAAATTATTATGAAATGTAATAAGGTAAAATAGGAATCATCTAATGTGTATGAAACAGACCTATAGAGTCTTACCTAAATGCAGGAACTCTCCAAATCAAGTTTCTTTAGCAGAGATGGGAAATGAAAGACAACAATGTTGGACAAAGGCATTATAGCCAGAGAAAGAAAGATGAACCCTTTCACCTTTCCCTGTAAGTGCTTACGGGAAAACAAGGAACATAACTCACATTTGAATGAAGACTGAAGATGAATATATTGGCTTGGAAATTCTAATTATTTTACATTTGAGAGTGTCTGTGAATAAAAATGACTTTGTGGTGTTCTATTATTTAGGTTCGATCATAAAAGCCATATGCCTACTACAGTTCTTATTTTTCACAGTGGCAGTGAACAGAAAAAACCTGCTAAATAAAATTTAAATAAAGAGGGAGAGATCAAAATAGAATTGCATTTTAAGTATATCCCTAAAGTTGTGTGTATTAAATATACCAGTTTTATATAATCTGTTATTGGTGTGAATATATGTGCATTTCAAATGCATAAACTCTCCTACTTTATAAAAAAGTCAACAAACATAAGTAAGCATCAGACACTGTGCTTAACTTTTAGGCACTTATGATCTAATTAAGTAGTCTAAATATGAAAAATTGAATACTAATAAATAAATTAAATAAGTTTATACTAAAGCAATGTAAGAAATCTCACAAATTCGTGTGATCATCATAATCAAATAATTCAAAGGAAGTGTCATATAGAGGAATTTAGAGCAAAATTTCTAGAGTAGTCTGGAAAGATTTTTTAAGGAGACAAAGCCCAGTTAGCTGAGCATGAAAGAAAAGTACTAATTATGTGGTGGGGAGTGGGGGGAAAGCAGGGATTATGAATTATGAGTACAGAAACACTGAAAATAAAATACAAGACAGATAAAGGGTTAAACTCTGGGCAATGATCAGAGAAAATATAAAATAAAATAATAAAAAAATACATTCCTGGACCATAGTAGAGATACTTAAGATAATGATGGACAGTTGATCCAAACCGCATCTCTTCTTCTAAAGTGATAAAAGTTAAATCAGGAAAACTGCGAAGTCCAGACTATGTTTCCCGATCACCTTGTTCCTAGGTATGGTCATGGAGTAGAAGGTGAAGTTCGATATTTCTGGCCCAATCCTTTCTTAAAAATAAATGTGCCTACTCTATGTTGTCTTTTGCCTTTTCTCTTCAGCTGATTGGAAGTAAATGATGACAAGACCCTAGGGGATAAAAGATTCACGATAGAGAAGGAACATGAATCCCTGAATCACCGTATGGAAGAAAACTGCCAGCTAACCGGAAAAATCTGTCATGGACTGTCATAGAATAAAGCCTAAAATTAAGGCTCAATATTATGTGCTGCTTTAACATCTGGTAAACTTGGAGAACCTCAAATGACCTAGTTACAAACTCTCCTTCTCACTCTGTTCCTGTGGGTAAGGTGTCCTAGCCAAACAACCATCCTTATCAGAGAACCCAGTTACAGTTTCTGAGTAATGGGTTTCAGTTTACCAAGAGCCCACAGAATTATTCAAATAAGCCAGTGACATCCCCTTCAGGGAACTAGGGAGCATCTTTCCCTCTTGATACTACAAAGCCTTCCTCCCATAACTCCTGATTATTCACTCCATTCCCAAGGAAAACCTCACGTGGCCTTGTGTAGCATGTGTTGTCCTCCTCCCTCAGGGCTGTGAGTACACGTGACTAATAAACAGCTGTCAATCTCATCCATTCAATGTCAGGAGTTGTATGTTTGGCCATCACTATAACCTAGGGCAGGAATCTCTTCCCTCACCAGCAGCGTGAATAGGAGACAATTAAAACATTTGCTTAAAAACAAACGGGAGGAGGGAGAGGTGCAGAAAAAATAACTATTGGGTATTGGGTACTAGGCTTAGTACCTGGGTAATGAAATAATCTCTACATCAAACCTCCATGACACAAGTTTACCTATATAACAAACCTGCACATGTAGCCCTGAACCTAAACTAAAAGTTTAAAGATAAATAAATAAACAAACAAATAAATATTAATTTGTGGCTGCATTAAAATGCAAAAAAAAAAATCAACATCTTTACCTTCTGTCAGATCAACTGTGTCAGAATCTCTCACAGATAGGGACTGGGGATGAATATTTCATAAATAGTCTCTGCAATGATTCTAATGTGTCACCAGACCCGCGAACTGTTATCTCAAAGGAAGGGGCACGCGATCCCTTTTTACAGTTGCCATCTTGGACATCCAAACAAGGACAAACCTCAAGAATTGTGGAGCCAGAAGATAGAATTGTGGGTTCCTGAAATATTGCTGGCACCTCAAACCAGTTGACTTTTATATAAGATCTAAAATGTCTACCATCTTCTAGCATGGTATTGTAGGTCTTTTTCACAGCAGCCAAATCTATATCTTAACTGAAACACAGATTTTGGTCCTGATTCCATCACTGTCACAATTGGTATTTTATAACAGAGAAATTCCTTAATTCTGTCCCATTGAACTATTTATTTCATATTTAGAAATGGTCGTGGGCCGGGCACGATTACCTGTAATCCCAGCAGAACTTTGGGAGGCTGAGGCGGGGGGATCACGAGGTCAAGGAATCGAGATCATCCTGACCAACATGGTGAAACCCCTTCCCTACTAAATATACAAAAATTAGCTGGGCGTGGTGGTGCATGCCTGTAGTCCCAGCCACCTGGGCGGCTGAGGCAGAAGAATCGCTTGAACCTGGGAGGCAGAGGTTGCAGTGAGCCAAGATCACGCCACTGCACTCCAGCCTGGGTGACAGAGCAAGACTCTGCCTCAAAACAAAAACAAAAGCAAAACCAAAACAAACAAACAAAAAGAAATAAATTAAGAAAGAAATGGATGTGATTACTCTTTTGCACAGTTACTTTAAGGTCTAATAATAATAAAGATTCCAGAGCAAATGCCAGGTTCTATATAAAGAGGACCAGAATTCAAACCAAACTATTCACCTTTAACTTGTTTAAACTCCACAATAACAATTTCAACAAATGATAGTGTTCATATTTAACAAATACTAATATCAGGTCCACAATGAGGTTTAGAGATTTCACCAAGGTCAAATAGCTAGCAAATGTTGAAGCTGGCATACTAATCCAAACGTTTCAGCTTCACTCTGGGCTTTTATCTATACTACTATAATGAGTATCAATTACATGAAAATTAATATGTGAATACACACATATTAGCATGATTAGAGCATTGCAGGCATTAAATGAAGGTTTACTTCTTCTCCCCTTCTAATCTTTACTGAAAAAACCGACTTGTGCACATGCACACACGTGCATACACATACCTTTTAATCTTCCTTCTTGGCATGAGATTGCTTAAGTTGACAGTAGTTTTCCAGAGAATTATATTGAGGCTAGGAGTCAAAAGGCAATGAGGAAAAAAAAAACTGGAGGCATTGATGGGAGCAACAACAACAAAAAAAATCTACCTAATGTAAAAAGGAGATAACTCATTTCTTTCGCCAATCTCTCATTCAAAAACATAAAGCCAAATCTGTGTCCACCGTCTGAACACAAAATTCAGGATGAAGCAATGAATGCTCACTGACAGTACTTGCAAGAGTAAAGTAGCATGTAATTGACAAATAAAAGTTAAAAACAACAGCCACAGTAAGAATACTTAGTCCTGAAAAAATTGAAATGATCCGGGGACATAAAAATGTCACAAATGGAATCCACGCCAGAAAAAGATATTCCTCCCTAAACACACTAAAGGGAAACGCTGTCACATACCAGACACATAGACAGGAAAAGATGTCCTGGAGGGGTGGAGAGAAGAGTAGACTTCTGGAGCATATGGTAAAAAAGATGAGAAACTTGAATGTAAAGGAGGGATATGACTGACCACATGTCATAAAAGATGACACACTTGAGATGGTGTACGGGAAAAGATGACTTATCAGAGAAGTTAGTAGGTAAAATATGGAATGTTTTATCATTACAGAGACAGATGCTGACTTGTGAATAGCTCTTGTGAGTCAGCTTACCATGCGTCTTTTATTCCTTTCATGCTGGGGGGTGTGGGGCAAAGGAATTATAAGGAAGCCTCTTGAGATCTTCCATTACTACCAGTACTCCCCTTGTTGCTACTAAATGCATTTAATAATTCGTCAAAGTGTATTTCCCAAATCTGCTGCCAATAGCAGTATAATATTTATTCCAAGAAGCAAAAAACAAAGCTAGAAATATGAACGTTTCTGAGCAAGTTCGGAAATAGACGAAGAAATTTTCTAAGAAGCCATAATGTGAAAGTCCTGCTATCTTGGCTTTAAAATATTGAGCTGCCTACTTATTTATCCATATTCTGCATATAATGCTCACTTCAAGTAAAAGTACTCCTTATAATTTTATTCTTAGAAGGTTCTTGGGCACAGATCTACTATGAAAGAAGAAAAAAAAGTCAGTGGAATATCACACAAATTATGATGACAAGACACCCTAAAACCTTCTTAAATTCAAGCTTAAATTGTTTTCAAAACTTACTTTATCAATCAGAAAAATAATAGATGTTTGTCTGATAAAATGGTTCCACAGGAACTTTAAATAAACCTAGCTTCTCTAGAAAGCTGGAGAGAAATTGCAACTGATCTTTTGAGCTTTTTAGAGCCACACCTGAGTACAAAATGTGACGGGAAGCCACTCCTTGAAAAGCTACATCCATAAAACAAAATGGACATTGAAAATGTCATACTGAGGTGCTGTATATCACCAAAGTAAGAAGGGGATTTTAGTCCTGCCTCTGCCTCTTAGTAACTATGTAATTGTGGGCAAATTACCTGACCTTTTGGAATCTCAATTTTCTATAACATCAGGATAGTAATAGTACATACACTGTAGGGTTTTCTAAAGGATTAAATGAATTAAAATCTATAAAGTGATTAATATAATGCTTAGTACATACATAATCGATATTATTATCATATATTCTATCATTAAAATAGTCTTAGCCTGAATATAGCACAAATCTTACTAAATAGGACATTTATTCTTAAAAAAAAAACTCAATGTATAATATACCATGTTTTTCCTATTAAATTAGCAAGAACTAAACAAGAATGAAACTACTTAATGCTGTTAAAGGACTTCTCATACTGTTGGTACATGGCTAAATTTATACAGCCACTTTAGATCTTAGTAGATTATTTTGTCTCATTTCTCTGCAGAAGAGTGGAAGAAATATACCAAAATGAAAGCAGTGGTTACTACTATAAGCATGCACTATGTAAGCATTATTTTGCTCATATAAGAATAACTTATAGAAAAAAGTAGAAATCTATAGATAAGAGACATAAGTAAAATGCTATGAAGATTTTGAGTTAGAAAAGTTGCTTTTAACTGGAACTAACTGCATCAAGTCTCAAGTAGTCACAGCATTTGTGCAAAGTAGAATTTAAACAGAGAAAAGAAGGTAGGAAACTCTTTGATAATATGAGAAAAGGATCAGATATAGGACAGGACTGGGCATAATTAGGAAACAGCAAGCCATTCTATTTATCTACAAAGTGATAAAAATTGGCATTCTTTGGTATGTACCAAGTCATAACTGGAAAATCACATTCATGGAGTTATGTTACATTAGGGTAATTGTAAAAGTATATTTAAAAAAAAAAAAAAACAGGGAAAAAAAAAGCCTTTGGGCAAAATGGAATTTAATTCATTTTTGGAAGATTTTAAAATTAAAAGATTTCAAATAAGAATCCCAGTTTCTGGAACACTGAGCTTGAATATTGGCCAGAAGTAACTGCTTTCCCTTTTAGAGAGCATGTGCTTTCCAGAGTCATCACCACACATGCAGAGAATTCACAGATGCACCTGCCTCTGTTACCTGCTCTATTTACCTTGCCATGGATTTGAGTTTACAGCCCACAGTAGGACATGATAAGCCTGATGAATGGGGTAACTAAAGTATATGTCAACACTGTATTATTTCCATAAGATTTTTTTAAAAGATGTGATTTATTTATTCAGTAATTTATACAGGGGTCGATCAAATCCAAAAATAGTGCCACATCCTCACCATTGTGTATGTGTGTTGTGTGGCATGGAGAATGGGAGTTGTTGCTAGTTTGTTTACACAATTTTGTTTTTCAATTTGCCCCATTGAATCAAAACCAACTCAAATGTTTATTTCTCTCTTGTGTTCTCCATTCGGATATTGTTTTTCCCCTTTTCTTTTTCCAAATAACACTAGGAGCATGGTCTATTCTTCTTTGTGGACATCTTTTCTGAAGACTATAAAACTCTTAAATGATTGATTAGTATTCATTGTTTTAACACAATCCTTTGCTTAGTACACGATGCTAATACTTTCAGATATGTGTCACATCAGTACCTTTCTTAAGGTTCTTTAATGTCTTTAACTTCTTTATGATCTTGAGCTCCACTTTTATTACTTTTTTTTTTCCATTTCAATCACTATACCTTCTAAGTCTCTGGAAGAAGCTGATCAAGGAAAGATTCCCCTTGAGATATTTTAGTTTATCGAAAGAATGTAATTTTTTTTTCTGTGTAAAAAGGATTGTGAGCCACAAGAGATCCATCTCCTTAAGCACAACAGTCTCTCTTCCTTGAAAATAATATGAGCATGTATTGAACGCTTCTTATGAGTCAGGTCCCTTCCTCAGTACTAAATATGTATTTACACCTTTACTCTTCACAACAGTTTATACCTCGCAATTTAGAAGGTAGGTGTTACTTTTACCTCCACATTGTACAGATGAGGAGTTGAGGTGCAGAACATGAAATAGCTTTTCCCAAACAACACAGCTGGCTGGGAGCTGAGCCAAGCTGCAAAACCAGACAGGCTGGCTCCAGCTCCCACTGTGTACCCACCAGGCCACCCTGCCTCCCACCTGGCACAGCCCCAGTGACACACACTGCTCAGCATGTGGGACACAGTTCATGAGCACTCACTGACTTTCACTCAATTTAACTAGAAAGTGCTAAGATAAAAATAGGGAATTAGGAAAAAATGAAAATTGTAAGTGTTTAGCTTATCATTTTGAGTGGCAGAAAGCATGATTTAAAATGTTATATGTCTTAATCTACGGTTTCCTTTGTGGTATTTACTATTTACCATTTTCTACACTCTAACGTGCACTTTAAGAGTACAGATGTAAGTGATGGGAGATTTTTATATAACAGTTTTGTTTACTCAAACATATTGCATATGTGCACAGTCTTAAACATATACAGGTGTATAGAAAATAATGTAACGAATATCTATATTTCCATCATCTCAAATTAGCTATTGTTAACATATTTTCTTTGCCTTTCTTTCTTGGGAAAATAAACAATGAAGATAATGTTGCAGTGCCCTTTAGAGAATACAGTTCTGTTTTCCTTGGCATGATCTAGTTTTCTTTGATCCAATATGCTGGTTCAATGCCAAGAGTAGATGCTTTTCCAGCCAAAGATGACTCTTTCCTCATAGTTCACCCTTCTTCCCAAGTAACATATAGAAAGAGACATGGTGTCTCTAAAACTGTTCTTGCAATTGTGTTGCTAAGGTCAGCTTAAAGAAAAAAAGGCAGAATCATCTTTAAACATATTGGTTTATAATAGTCTCAGTTTTTCTCATTATGCATTAGGACAACAATAATAACCTCTTTTCAACCTAACAAATACTTTATCTGAAATACTATTTGTATAGAAGTATCTTTGAACCCATGTTGTCGAAGGCCTTGAAATTTTGCCTTGTTTTTCTCACAAAATATATTTAAATTTCAAGATAAGTTCCAGAGAAATCCTCCCCATAAAAGACAAGAACCAGTAAGTGTCCTTTAAGCCTCGTATTAGCCATCAAAACCCTTTACTCATCTGAGCTGAACTGGCACATCTGTGACGAGCTGTGCTTCACCATTTCATCCCCTGTTGCATATTTCACTTCTAGGAAAAACTGTTTAAAGTACATAATCCTCATGCTTCCATCCCATCCCCCTTTTTGTGTTTCTAAAAGAATGCACGAATATCAGATTTTCACCTTGTTCTTTCCACCACCCCCCCAACCCCCAACAGAGTCTCACTCTGTCACCCAGGCTGGAGTGCAATGGTGCAATCTCGGCTCACTGCAACATCTGCCTCCCAGGTTCAAGCAATTCTTCTTCCTTGGCCTCCCCAGTAGCTGGTATTACAGTCTTGCACCACCACACCCAGCTAATTTTTGTATTTTTAGTAGAGACAGGGTTTCACCATGTTGGCCAGGCTAGTTCTCTTTTAATGAGCTTCTAAAAACATTTATCCTAACTACAAGTGTCTAACAGATTCTTCACTTACAAGAATAGTATATTTTCTCTTGATGTGTATGGGGTAAGTGATGGCACATGCTTAAGTAGCACAGACTAGACCCCTAGACACGACAGCAGTTCCAAATTCTCGAACCACCTGATTGGACATAAGCAAACACCAACACATGTAAAATTGTAAAACACTGCATAAATGTTTGTTTATGTGTAAAACAATTACTGTTAATATCACCTATGTGTACAACATTACTGTTAATATCACATTTTGCAAACATACATACACATACAGTGAGATGAAAGTATATGTAACAACATATAAAAGCAGTCAATATTACTACTGTGTTCCCTTCACAGAAATATGATTATTGAGTTTGAGAAAATGAAATGAGATTAAATAGTTAAAACTGTATCTGTAGATACAAATCATAGATATTCCTAACATACTTGGATGTACCCCATTCCAGACCTGCCCATGCTTCTGCAATCACCTTCTACTCATCAGATTGCATGAAGCTGATAAAGGGGCCATTTGTCATTCTTCCCTTAGAAATCTTAAATCAGACAAAATTGACTCCTTGAAAACGAAAACCTGGTTCAATCATGTTTTGACATAGGAGGCCCCATGCCAAGTTTTTGTACATGATTCCCATGGAGATCAGACAATGTCATCTCTGCCCTAGCGACTCAGTTAAGTCTTCTGAAAATTTCTATGTTACTTTTCCTAATACCCAATAGTGCAGTCTCACCACTCAAGAATAGCTTCCAGTACCACCCATTACAAAAGGCCTACAACAACAGCTGTAGTCTTCATCAGCTGGAGGAAGAGCACTTTGCACCGCTGATACTACAATTTGCTTCCAAAGTTCCCCTGGTTCTAGAACAGTGATGGAGCCACATACTATTGAGATGTCCTCTGTCACAACCAATACATATCCCTCTGACGTCTCACCCACTGTGCTTCTGAGCTCTTTCTCCATATTGGATGAAACTCACATCCCTGCCATTTCTGTCAATGTCACTGCTGACACAACTCCCTCTGCTCTCATCATTGAGAGTTTTAAATTCTCTGCTACCTTTATCATGATCCCCATGGGAAATAATAGCTTTGCTGAAAGGCAAAGGTCTTGCCTCTGGGGTCACTAACATGCAGGACAATATTTAAAAAACACAGCTCTCTAGTCTTCACAACATAATAAATATCAGCTTGACAATTTCTGACACTGGGAAACACAACACTCTTGGAGACATTGCTCTGACTTCCCACATTCACTGTCAGTAAGCTGATGCAGAGGGTTTGTTGCACTCTGAGCATTGCTAGGAGTCTATGCTAACTAGGATGCCTCTCCAAGAGATTACCTCTCATCTAAGGCTAAGAAATCTCTGGTCTAGCCTTAAAATCTCTGGTTGCCTTCACAGACGACTAAGGGCATATATACAACCAGCAATACTGTCTAGCCAGGACTCCTGTGACCACGGGATGAAAAGCGTGTCCACTGCCTAATGCTTGTAACACACACTCATTAAATACCATGGATCTGGGTTACTCAAATTTATCACATTCTTAGAGGCTGTATCTTATATTAGTGCTGAGTCAAACCATATTTTTCACTCAATTATGTTTCCTAATGGGTAAACTCCACAGTCCTTTATCTATCTTTCTCTTCATGAGCCCTTTCTAATTTATCTCCATTTTTCTAATACTGAAATCCCCCTTGCTAAGTAGTGGACCATACAAAACATCTTCATAGCCATGTAAAAGGAAATTCACTATATGCTAGTATATTATCGCCAATTTTCTGTGTGTTTGTTTTTGTCTATTATTCTGGAGATACACTGTTAATTTTACACACTCCTTACTGTTCTTTGTCTCCAGATACAGACTTCTCCCCTTATAATATAAGGTTCTATTTTTCTATTTCAAATTATCTGTTGTTTTGGCCCCTTTTAAAACCAGTTATGCTATTCTTTAGTCTTATTGCCAATTCTACTCATTTCAAATCTTATTGAAGAAACAAGATAACATTAAATAATAGAAAATAAAATCTACATGAAAATGTAGAATACTCCAATTAGGTAATGGCCCACTTTAAATGATATTTCACTAATTAATTTCCAATAATTGCCTACCTCATATTGTTATTCTTATTTATTTATTGAATCTAGCATAAATTTTAATTCATATACCACCATGTCTTGTCAAATAATCTGGCAAAACAAATAATGTTCATACTAATTGTATATTTCAGATACATACTATAAGTTCTTTTGAGGGCAAGAAGAGGAAAAGAAAGAGAATGAAAGGAGATGTGAATATAAGAGTCAGAATTTCTAACATTATACATTTATAGTATGTACAGTTCCCTGAGTTTTTTTTTTTCTGAGACTATCAGCCACTCTAAGGAAGTGATTTGCTATTACAGTTTTAACGTGTGTGTAACCAAAGTACCAGGGTTTTCCAGTAATAAAGGAGGTGACTGACACCTGAACACCTTTCCTACTACACCATGCCCAGCAGTTCCATCTCCAAAGGACCTAGAAGGGCCCAGGTTATTTTAAATAGATCATGTCAACTAGCTATCAAAAAATATGAAAAAGAGAGACTAGAAAGCTATGAAAATAAATCAAACAACACTTTGGGTCAGGCTGTGATGTAAAATTCCGGTCCAGTTCATGCTGTTTCATCACAGATAGAGTCAACATTCAGAGTCTTGCTGGTGTTTTGTTTGTTTTTCAGGAATTTAAATTTTACTAAAGCGTTTTAATATTTTTAAACTGGAAAATTAGCACCTCAGCTGCCCACAAAACAAAATAAAATACAAAATGAAAGTTTACATAAAGGGAATCTTAGATGTCAGTAAAGACAGAAGAGAGAAAAATGAGCTTTGAGTGAGAAGAAAAAAGTGACTGCTATGAAGGAGGTGGATCTATGAGCTCTCATGTTCCCCTAGGGTCCTGAAAATGTTCGCATTCAGGAATAGCAATGTAACTGCGGCAAGTGTTTCTTTTCTTTTGTTTTCAATGTCAAAAAAATGAAGTTATTTTATTTCCCAGCTAGAACATAATTCTAACACCACTGTTTGCTTTGCATGCCACCTAAAATTAACCACAAATGAAATGGCTTCATTTTGTTTTACATATAAGTAAATCAAAAATATCATTGTAACTGATTAACTGCATCCATGCCTCCAAAACGTTGCACAGCTAGAAATGGGCTAGTGTGCCCTTTCTTTGTTGATTCAAAAGTCTGCATCCAAATCCCGCTCTATTAGTATCTCTGAAGTTTTGTCTTTTGTATAACACATTCTGAAAAAAAAAAAAAAAAAAAAAAAAAAAAAACCCTAAATCCAAATGATCAAAATTACCACAATTTTATCAAGCAGGACTGTCCCAAGAAGGGTATGGTCTTTGTGATCGTGCCTACAAAGCTGGGCCACCCTGTAAGAGCTTCTTCTCTTTAAAAGGTTATATGACTTGGATGGGTGTCCCCTTCAAGTCTCATGTTGAAATCTGACTCCCAGTGCTGGAGAAGGGACCTGGTGAGAAGTGTTTGGGTCATGGGGGCAGATCCCTCATGAATGGCTTGGTGCCCTACTGGTGGTAATTAGTGAGTTCTTGCTCTGTTAGTTCACGAGAGCTGGTTATTTAAAAAACCCTGGCATCGCTCTTGCTCCCTCTCTTACCATGTGGTACACCAGCTTCCCCTTTGCCTTTCACCATGATTGCAAGCTCCCTAAGGCCTCCACCAGAAGCATATGCCAGCACCATATTTCCTGTGCAGCCTGCAGAACTGTAAGCCAAAATAAACTTCTTTTCTTTATAAATTATCTAGTCTCAGATATTTCTTTACAGCAGTGCAAATAGACTAACACAAAGAGATAGAGATAGAAAGAAATGGAGATAGAGACAGGGAAAGGGAGAAAAAGATGATGAGAGAGAGGGGGATTGAGTAAATTGAAATAACATAATTGCTAGTAGTGTCAACTTTAGTAACAGGACCGACCAAACCTTACCCCATCACCTCTCTGCAACTCACCAGGCTGCGAACCAGGGCAGCTACTCCTGTTGTACTGTGCAAGATATAATTATAAGAATATTCTTTTCTACTTTATTAAAGAATCTCAGTCTCTCTAATAGCAGCTTACATTTCTCCAATACACTCTGTTTTCTACAGCATAAAGTTCAAACTTTAGAAATCCCTTCACTACCTGATTTCTTCATCTCATTCTAGCCCTAAGTCCATCACACTTAGCTGCACTACACTACTATATGCATTTCTATGTACACACCCAGACCTTTCTTTGCTCATCCATACCTTTATTTTGAAATCACAGTTAAGAGGTCCTATTCCCTTGGTCTGGAAGTTGCCTCTATCTTTATGCCTTTATATACAGTTTCAAATTCCATTCAACTTTCACTTCTTTAAAACCTTCTCCAATCTCCCTGTCTGGAAAGGTACCTGTTTACTTTCTTCCTCTTTGCTCCCAAAGAACGTGGTATATATGATTTGGTTTTGTGTTTTCATTATGTTTAAATGTATTTTTTACTCACTAAAGAATGAGCATTTTGGAGTCGGTTATAAAAGCCCTTGGCACACAGTATGTAATATATGATTGCTGCATTAATAAATAGAGGAATGCATTTTAACTAATCTTATTTAATTGCTCAAAGCTAAAGGAAATTTTCCATTATAGCTAATAAAATACATAGAATACTTATTCTATTCACAATTCTAGGCTGATAATGTGACAAATTGTAAATAAGGTAAAGTTTTATAGCATTTATTCTCTTTAGATTAAAATATCTTCAGTTCTTTTCTACCTAAGTAAATTCTACATTTCCCCAGCTGCTTAGAATGCTCTAAATGTAACCAGACTCCATCTAGGCCTCTCCCCTCAAAAAGTTCCATTTCCTAGACCTAGTTTTTTCTTGAAACTCAAAAAACCAAAACAATTATCTTAGAATTCACAGATAAGAAATTGGTGTCAGAAAGCCTATTTCCTGGGGCTAGGGAGAAAAATTGGTGATTTGACCAGCAGGAAGGGAAGAAGGTGTTCCAGAGACTTTGGCCAAAAGTACTTGGGGGTCCTTAATAATGAGAAGGAAATAATGATCCCCTGGCTGCCTTCTGCCAGAGATGACAGAGAAAAGCAAGAAAGACAAATCTTCCCTCCATTTACAACAATATGTTGTCGTTTAATGCTAATTAATTTTTTCAACTTAAAATACACCAGAGTTGCATTTTACTCTCATTACACTAGAACAAAAATTTTCCATTTGTACAAATACATACAAATGAATGTCTTGGAAATTGCAACTTCCTAGCATTGAATATATAGAAAAAAATTTCCTTCTCTTCACAATTAACAGTTCAGATATCCGTATTTCATTCTGAGCAAAAGCTCAATTCATTCTAAGAGGTGCAGAGTGCATGCTGACTTTTCTTCAAACTAGTATCCTGTGGAAAGTAAGCAGTGACTCTTTTGTGAATACTCGTTCAAATTCTTGGTAGATCAATGAAGGTCAAAGGAGAGTTAATTTAGAAAATCCTTGCCTGGCAGTGCAGTTAATGCTTCAGGAAAGAGTAAAAATAGATAGTGTGAGGTTTCCTCAAAAATAGATGTACAGGTGCTCCTTGACTTTGAATGGGATTTTGTCCCAATAAACCCATTGTAAACTGAAAATATTACATGGCAAATGCATTTACTACAGGTACGACTAACCAACCACACATCATAGCTTGACCTAGCTTACCCTAAATCTGCTCAGAACACATATTTGCATACAGTTGGGACAAATTGCCTGACATAAAACCTATTTTATAATAAAGTATTGAATGTGCCATGTCATTTATCGACATTCTACTGAATGTGTATCACTTTCACATCATTGTAAAACCATCATCAGTTGGGAAACATCTGTAACTTTTTATCCTTTTATTCTTCTACAAATGTAAAAAGTGATGAATCTTGACTATGTATAATCTTTTAAGAGTATGAATAATGGAGTCAGATAAGAACTACGTTCCAGATCCAAGCTTAACAACTTCAAACTGTGAGATCTTGGAGCAGAAAATCAATGGGACCATCACTCCTACCCTAACAGGGAGAACAGTCTGGATACCCAATAACGTCATAGTTTTATAAAAATCCATTCAAGAGTTGGCAATGAAAAGAAAACTAAGTAAACCGAATTCCATAAAGTGATGAGCCTTTCCTAGGAGAGAGGAGACCAGAGGTGCTTTCATCCCAAGCAGAGTGGTAAAAGAAAACCACCATAGACAGTCAAACTCCTAACAATGTTTAACGGCTTCATATAGGCTACCATTCAACAATGCTAAGGATCCGCAGGCACAGAGCAAGTCTGTTTGCCAAACCTTTCCTGGAGGCCTTCACCACGTGTAAGGAGAGAGTGTGCCAAAGGCTGAAAGGAGAGCATGAGAGCTGAAAGATATTCCCTCCTCTGCACTTCTTTGGGCGTACAGCATAACTCTGCTGGCAAAATCTGACAATGATATTACAAAGAAATAAAATCATGGTTTAATAGCCCATATAAACATAGAAATAAAACCTTTAAGAAAAGTAGTATATTAAATCCAGTAATACATATAAAGATAAACTCCATTTGGAGTCAAGCTCTGTAATGCACACGTTGCTTTAACATGTGAAAATACTCAATTGTAGGTCATGATATTAACAGAATAAACAGAATTAATAAAATAAAGATATTAACAAATAATAAAGATATTAACAGAATAAATATCTCAAAGTATGCATTAATTTATAATAGCATATGCATATGATATGCATAATTAATAATAGCATACATTCAAGATATTTAAAATCTCAGAAAAAATCGAAGAGAAGAGAATTCCTTCAGTCTGTTAAAGTGCATCTATGAAAGACCTATAGGTAACATTGTAATTGTAGCAAAATATTAGAATTCATTTTTCCTAAAATCAAGAACACCACAAGGATGTTTGCTGTGTCTATTTCAGATTACACAAAAGTTCTTAGCAGTGCAATAAGAAAATAAAAAACTAAATATAAGACAATCAGATTGGAAAATAAGTAAACTCTATTCGGCAATGACATGGTTGTGTGCATAGGAAACTACAGAATTAGAATTTATAAAAAAAATCCCTAAGAACTAATAAGTGAATTTAGTAAGCTCACAAGATACAAGGTTAACATGTAAAAATAATTCTATTTCCATACACTAGTAACAAATACTTGGAAAATAAAATCTAATAATATATATAATCTATAATAACATTTTAAAAACGTATGCTCTGAAAAGTAGAAAACAATGCTGAGAAAAAAATGAATAAAACATAAATCGATAGCTATCCAGTGCTCATGTACTAGAGGACACCATACTGTTAAGATATCTATTCTTTTCCAAAATTATCAATACACTTATCACAACCCCAAACAAATATCAGCATGATCTTTTTGTGTGGAAAGAGACAAGCCAATTCTAAAACGTATATGGAAATTCAAAGGATCTAGAATCATAAAAACAATTTTGCAAAATAAAACCAGGTTGGAAAACTTACATTGCTGCCTGAAGTTAAGAGTTACTATAATAATACAGTAATCAAGATAGCATAGTATTGTGAAAAGGATGGACAAATAAAAATCAGTACAATGGAATAGAAAGTTCATAAAGAGATACACACATATAAAGTCAGTTGTCATTAGTGAAAGGCAGCAAAACAATTCAATAGGGAATGTAATGTTTTAACAAATAGTGCTGGAATAAATATCCTAATGTGAAAAAAAAATGAGACTTGACCCTACATGATTTCATACGCAAAAAGAAACTTAACATACACCACGAACCTAAATAGCAGAACTATAAAGCTTCTAAAAAGTTACTTAGATGAGTATCTTCAAAATCTCAGAGTTGACAAAGAATTTTTAAACAGAGCTGCAGGAGCACAAACCATAAAAAAGTAAATGATAAATTGGATTTCATTAAATTAAAAATTGTTGTACATTAAAATATACCATTAAGATAATTATAACAGACAAACCACACACGAGGAAAACAATTTTGCAACACTTATCTGACAAATGATTCATATATAAAATACACAAAAATCTCTTCAAAATCAACAATAAATTAAAAAATGGAAAAAAAACTAAGCTAAAATCTTAAACACTCATTTTACAAAAGAAGATAAACAGATAACTACTAGACCCTGTAAAGTTGCTCAACAGTATTAATCACCAGGAAAACTAAAAGTAAAACTTCAAGAAGATGCCATTCTGTACCTTGCAGAATCATTCAAATTAAATAAACCAACAACATCAAATTGGGTGCAGATTTGGGGCAACCAGAATTTTCACCCATTGCTTCTGGAGGAAATGTGGAATGGAAAAATATCATGTTCTTGTAAGATTAAACATATACCTACCTATGACATAGAAATTCTAATGCTGGTGTTTATTGAAAAAAGTGAAAATATATATCCACAAAAATGTTTGTACAAGAATGTTCAAAGTTGCCTTATTCATAATAGTCAAAAGTAGAAACAATCAAAATGTTCACTAATAGGATACTGGATAAATAACATATGATCTATTAATACAATGAAATGCTATTCATTAATTAAATGGAACAAACCATGATATACATCACCACATGAAAAAATATCAAAAAATATTGAATGACAGAAGCCTGACCAAAGAGCATACAATCAATCCATGGTTATAATAATGTGATGCCCAAGAACATCTAAGGTAATAGAAATTAAAAATGGTTTGTCTAGAGTTGTGAGGAGTGAAAACTGACCACAAAAGGGTCCAGGGCAGCATTGTGGGAGGATGGACATATTCAATATCTTGTTTTGGGTGATGGTTACATGGATATATGCAATTGCCAAGGCACTCCAAACCAAATATTTAAGATTCTTTTGTGGCCAGGTGTGATAGCCAACACTTTGGGAGGAAGCCTAGGAGTTTGAGACCACCCTAGGCAACAGTGTGAGACCCCATCTACAAAATTTAAAAAACTAGTCAGATATGGTGGCATACACCTGTGGTCCCAACTACAAGAGAAGTTGAGACAGGAGGATCGCTTGAGCCCAGGAGGTCGAGGCTGCAGTGAGCCAAGACTGTGTCACTGCACTCCAACCTCGACAACAGAGCAAGACGCTGTCTCAAAAAAAAATTATTTTGTGTAATAATGCCAGCATGTAAAAAATAATGTATGTTATATATATATATATATATATATATATAAAGAAAATGGCCCAAATTTCAAAGATTGTTATATAAAGTTGATACAAAGTTCTTAACACAGTTCTAGAGACATGTAAACATAGTTTATTGTGTCTTTAAGTCAAAGCTTAGCACAGTAACTGCCAAAACTAGTAACCAAAATATTTTATTATGATATTACCTTAGAAATGGTGCCTCATTCCAAGAAGTAGGTTGGTATACATAACGGAAAAAAAAAAAAAAAAAAACCCACTGAACAGAGAGACAGAGATCATGGATCCGGCCCCTGTTGCATATACATCCTTTTGCACAAGTCATTGGATCTCTTGCAAAAAAAATATTATTGCTTCTGCCTTGTGCATCACTTCT
Organism: Rhinopithecus bieti; assembly: GCF_001698545.2. NCBI lineage: Eukaryota > Metazoa > Chordata > Mammalia > Primates > Cercopithecidae > Rhinopithecus > Rhinopithecus bieti. The sequence continues at coordinate 550,102 of NW_016826966.1, read as the reverse complement.
TATGAATTGGAAATGAGAGTTCAGAGTAAGTGAAAGTGCTTTGAAAATTTCAAAGTCCTAGAAAAATGTTTGGAATTAAGACTAATTGCCACCACATGTGATGTCAGTAAAATGATTGTGATTTTCTTTCTTTTCATAACTGCACCAGTTGTAAGAGTCCTGGAGAAGTAGGAGTTTAAGCACTGCCTTTCAAAGATACACTGAGCTTGCAATCCAACCTGACATGTTCTATCTGGGAATGGACATCTTCAATCTGCTTCCAGAATCAGTGCAAGGCAAGCTGCAGAGAGAAACATAAGCTCCCAGTTGGTGTCTTGAGCTATTGGGAAATTCAATCTTGACCAGAGAGAAGCTGGAGGAGCAAACAGGCCCATCAGGATTTCTCATCATTTAGGATGCAGCCTTTCTACTGAGAATACTTGAGAAAATTACATGTTTTCTGTGAACTTCCCCTTTACATTTTTATCCTTTTTCTTATCCTCAGTGAGTACTAGAACTCTGTCAGGTTCAACTTTTACAGTTTGGGCCATTTGTGACTTGCACAAACACATACTACAGAGTAAATTTCTTCACTCTATTTTCTTTTACAAATCAAGAAAAAGTAAATTTTTGTCTATTTCAAATATTGAAACAATTAATCAAAATTTATCTGAAGGTTTTATACAACTCTCATTTGATTTCATTATGAAATATATAAAACTGCAGTAATTCCTTAGAAAGAATGATACAAAGAAGAAGTACCGGAGACATTGCAACATTCTTTTCTCTAATCTAGCTTCCCACACAGAATAATCTGGACTGAAAACATTATCTAAAAAACATTTCAGTGGTAAAGCAAGTTGGGAAAATATATGGTTTAATCATCCTGCTTATCAGTGAGGAATATACACATATGAGATACTGGGGCAGGTCCTTTGACAAAGGACTTTGACTAATTTGAATATGGAATCATTTTTTTGTAATATAACATACTCATTAATATCACACCTGGGAAAATGCTAAGTTAGCATTTCACATACACCTGGATTTGTGATATTTCATGTAACTCTGTGAATAATATTCCTGAAGTTTCTACTTAAAGAGGAAATTGGAAGTCGGATTCGAAGTCCCATCACAAATTTCACTATTTATGTTGCAGAAATAACTAATTCATCATTTTCTTCTAACTGTCCTGGAGTTTATTTTCCAGGGCATAAAGATACACACACAAAAAAGACATAGCAAGAGTAGATACAAAGGGGAAACAGTGATAGCTCTGATTCGGGACTTAGAGGTATTTGGGCTGTAGTGAGTTATAATCTCAACAATGAAGTGAAGAGACAGAAAGTAGCTTCCTGCATCTAAACACTCACCTGTGTTGGAGACAGGAAATACAGATTTTCTCTGAGTTTTGTATGACCTCGAGCAAGGAGTTTTATCTTTCTTTATCCTAGATTCCCATGTGCAAAACACAGTTGATTTTATCCGCCCTAGCAATCTAGGTCTGCAGTGGGGATAATATCCAAGAGAAAGAATGCATTTAAATGTGCTTTAAAAAAATGCAAAACACTGTCAAACGTGAAGGATGATTAAGGTATAAATTTCAAAGGCAGAGTAGCTGGACACCATGTAGAGAGGGTCAGAGACCAGGAATGACTGGCGATTTTCCCAGTCAGTTTGTAATTGCTGCTCAGTTTGCAGCATGGTCTTGTTCTTAACCCTTTGGAAGGGTGGCAGAGATGATTGGTTTGGAGGCTGCCTAAGTGGCCAGCAACTGAGACGTGCACCGTTTAACTTCCTTTTGGGCTTAAAATAATCAGAGAAATGTTCCTGACCTTCCAGGTTTGCCAAGAAGTTCTACAGAAGGAATGAAACCAAATCACTAAGAAGCTCAAAGAATGAGTTTCCCAGATAATCTAAAAGCTTTTATTAGTGAACTTTATCATTCATGTGTGTGCACTTGAAAAAACACACTGGTATTTACAATAAATGCATGTTCTATTTACGCATATCTGTAGCTTGGATATCAGCTTTCTGGGTATCTTAAATCTTCTAGTGTGCTGGGTGACAGAGCAGGAACACCGTCATCTTGGACAAACGCCACCAATTTAAGTACCAACTCCCTTTCTAACTTCATGTATTTCAAGGAGATCACTTCTCTTCTAACAACAAGAAGCCAGAAAAAGCAGACAGTAAAATACAGATAAGACAGCTTGGGCACAGAAAGAGTGGGGAAAGTCTCTCAGGTAATCACCAAACTTCAAACTTACACAATGGGCCCAGTAAAACAGTGGGCCCTAAGAGCACAATCCTTTCCCTTTAGGTGCACTAAAATAGGTAAGCTAAAAGCAGACTTGGGCAGGTGGGGTGGGGACTGCTGGTATGCCTGCAGCTGCAGGAAGATGTATAGGAACAGACACAAAACCTCTCCCTCCCAGATAAGCAAGACAAAGAGACACAGACTAAAAGTTGGCTGATGTGGTCTGGGAATGGGGTGAGAGCTAATAAAAACTCTGCTATATACAGACAGCACACCTGGTCCTAACTGAACCGTTGGGCCCTAGGAGGATAAGGCATCCCCTCCTCATGAGCCCCTAAACCCTTAAATACCCTTAGTCTGTAAGAGAAAAGGCTCCTGACCTAACCTGGCCAGAAGCCCCTCTCATATTTATTCTCCAAAATAAACTTGTCTTTGACTGTTGAGCTATTTTTCATGTTTCATTCTTCTTTCTTCAACTCTTACACTGAGAATAAACTTTTAATAATGTTTAAATTTAAATGACTCATAAAATTACCTTAAATAGACTTAGAAATAGGGAGCTTACATTGTTCCCCACCATTTCTTACTCAGATCCCTTCTTCATCTGAATTATCACTCTGTTTTTTGTCTGGCTCCATTGCTGCCCTATGCTCTTCTCACCCCGTAATGCCACCTTCACATAGTATGAGCCCCAACTGAGAGCTCATAACAATAAGTTCAAATGTTACATTTAGACATTCTAGGTTCAGAAATTTTCCTGAAAATATCTACCCGCTTAGAAAATTCCCATTAGCGCTTTCTCCTCTCTGGGCCACTATGAAACCTTCCTCTTTCATTTTTTTCTTGTTTTGAGACAGAATCTTGCCCTGTCCCCCAGGCTGGAGTGCAATGGCACGATCTTGGTTCACAGCAACCTCCACCTCCCAGGTTCAAGTGATCTCTTGCCTTAGCCTCCCAAGTAGCTGGGACTACAGGTGCCTGCCACCATACCCAGCTAATTTTTTTGTATTTTTAGGAGAGATGGGGTTTCACCGTGTTAGCCAGGATGGTCTCAATCTCCTGACTTCATGATCCACCCACCTCGGCCTCCCAAAGTGCTGGGATTACAGGCGTGAGCCTTGAAAGCTTCCTCTTTTCTTATTGTTCTACTCTCTGCCTCAAGGTTCCCTGAAAAATGAACTGATTTGTATTTTAACATTGATGAGAATTACAATCTATTATAATTTTGAATAAATAAAAGATTACAGGCAGTAGAAAAAGATGCAGTTTCAGTATTAACTTAATTTTCCTCTCTAAGAGGAGAATAAGAATGGGATGGGAGCCTACAGGGACACATTATTGCCTCTGCTTGTCTTCTGAGACTTGTGGGTGAACTAAGAGTATGAAGCTACTAAAAGCTAAAATCCAGAAAGAAATAACCTTTTGTTAGGAGAAAAATCTTTACTTTGATGTAGCAAATTTAGTTCTTAAATGATCTTGAAATAAAGGACTGAATCTCTTTGTGTAAAGAGGTACGAAAGGTGTTCTACTTTGTAAAGCTGAATGGTATGTATATGTATTCATTTTATTATTCATATATGTATATGCATATACCTATTATATTTTGTTTTAATAAGAAATTTATTTAAAAGTAAGCCAAGTCAGTCTTCCCAAACATAAATAAATATCAGAGCAAAAACATATTTTAATAAACCCAACATAGTTCTATTTTTAAATTGTAAACATTTAAACTGTAAACATATTGTTGAACAATAGAAAGAAAAATGGCTGCAAAAGGTAATATGGTCAGTGGGACTCTTCATGTTCATACATACATTCATGCATGCTTCATGAATGAAGCAGCTCAGGGAATGCTTCATGTGCTAGTGCACTCTGGCTTGCATTAAGGAGTGAAAAAGGACTTGGGTTCTAGTGCAGACTCAAGTTAAGAGATGGTAACCTTGAGAAGGCATTTATCTAAAATTTTTGAAGCAAGATTATAGTATTTTTTGATTGGTGGGAATATCTGACTTCCTGTTTTATAGGAAAAGAAATGAAGATGAATTGATTAAGGAACTTGACCAGTAACATTGATGTTCTGATTGCAAGGCCTAGGGTAGAACCCAGGTTCCAGCTTTCAGTGGTTTGTTCACTAAATAGTTGTGACTAGAAGCACCTGCCCTGACTCCTAATGGGGTAAAATGTTAGTAAAATTAAAAGCGCCTAAAGGATGACCATTTTCTAGCTTAAAGTAAAGAGAGTTTTTATTTCCTGCCTAAGATCAGGTTGTAGTGTAGATCTACTTGTTTCTTTTTCATTTTTTCCTTTTCTATTTTAAGAATCAAATCATCATTAACACCTGTTTGTTTCAGTGCTGCATTAGTCACGTTTTTCTGGTGAACAGTGACATCTGGTGGACACCTAAAAAAAAAACTCTGCATTTGCTTATAGAGTCATCAAAAGTTCAGGACTACAGGAGCCTTCAAGAAGCACCCCACAGGGAGCAAAGGTTAAACTTTAGAGAGACTTGTTTCCTACCATGGTATGAGAAATCGGGAAATCAGAAACAAGCCACCAAATAAGCTTCAGTAATGATCAGGAAAGCTTCCAAATGGCTAGAAGCCACCTAAGTAATTTTGTTAAATATTTGAAGCTATTTCCTTCTTAGCTCACTATTTTCAAAGATGGTATGTTTACTTTATGGAATAAGTGAAAATTATATGTTCTACTTTTTCTTTACTATTACTATGATCGAAACATACATGCAGAGAAGGGGCAAGACACACACACACACACATTCACAAACACATACACACATACAGCCAACATTTCACATTGGTAGGTTCCACATCTGTGGAATCAACCGCTCTCAAATTGAAAATATTTGAAAAGAATATTGCTTCTCTACTTAACACATATATGCACTTTTTCTTGTCACTATTCCCTAAACAATACAGTGTAACAATTATTTACATAGTATTTACATCGTTTTAAGCATTATAAGCAAACTAGAGATGATTTAAAGTATACCAGAGGGTGTGCATAGGTTACATGCAGTTACTCTGGCATTTTGTATCAGGGACATGAGCATCCATAGATTTTGATATTCCCAGGAGGCCTTGGAACCAATATATAATATGTAAACATATACAACACATATATAAATATGTATATATTATATACAACATATAATATTTTAAAACCTTCTATTGGTTCTGCTTCTCTGGAGATTGCTAATGCATAAATCCCCAAAGATTAGACACAACTCAAGATAAAGTATATTAAAGTACATATATATGTTAGGGGAAGGAGATTAACTGATAATAAAATTCAGTTACTCCTGGTGGAATGGAAGCACTGAATAGAAAGACTTATGCAAAAATTACTTTTTTGTACCTTTCAGTTTGTATGATTAGGTGCATACCTGCTACATTGGTGAGGAAGGAGAATAACAGGGTAAATGTGTTTTTATGTTGAGATGAGTGAATCCAGGGCAGAACAGTCAAATCCATACTAATTTTGCTCTTCATAGCCATGGCTTGTCAAATTCGTCAGCAACATCGTTTTCAGAAACTGTCTTTAAGTGTCCTTTATCATTAAAGAAAGTATACAATGCAAAACTGATATATAAATTTCTAATACTTGAACCAAAAACTGTACCCTTAAATGTATGTCAGAGTGACCACAATATATATTTTTTCAATTTTTAAAAATGTTATTGTGCTAAGAGCACTTAATAGGAAATCTACCCTTTTAATAACTTTCTAAGTGTGCAACAAAGTATTGTTGGCCATAGGCACAGTGCTGAAAAGCAGATCTCTACAACTTACCTATCTTGTTTAACTGAAAGTTTATGCTCGTTAATTAGCACTTGATTTATCTCCCAGCCTCTGGCAACGACTAATCCACTTTTTGATGCCATGATTTTGACAATTTTAGACATCTCATGTAAGTGGAATCATGCAGCACCTGTTATTCTGGGTGGCTTACTTCATATAGCATAGTGTTCTTAAGGGTCATCCATGTTTTCTCATTACAAAATTTTCTTCTCTGTTAAAGACTGAATAATATGCCTTTGTATTTATATACCACATTTTCTTTATCCACTTAACTTTCCATAGACATGTAGGCTGTTTCTACTTATTGACTATTGTGAATAGTGCTGCAATGAACATGGAAGTGCTAATATCACTGCAAGACCCTGGTTTCCATTCTTGCAAATAAATACCCCAAATTGAGATTACCAGATCATATTTTGAATTTTTTGAGGAATCTCCATTCTGTTTTTCACAGCAGCTGCACCAGCTTGCATTCCCCACCTATAGCATACAAGGTTTCCAAATTCTCCACATCCTCACTTATTGTCTTTTTTATGTATATAATTGGTATCCTAACAGATGTGAGATGATATCTCTTTGTGGCTTTGATTTGAATTTCCCTCATCTTATTAGTGCGGTTGAACATCCTTTCACATACCTGTTTGCTACCCTTATGTCCTCTTTGGAGAAATGTCTATTTAAACCTTTAGTGTATTATTTTAATCTAGTTATTAGGTGGTTTTTTGCTTTGTGTTGTAATTTTGCTGTTGAGTTGTAAGAGTTTTCTTATATATTTTGGGAATTAACCCCTTCTCCATTATATGATTTGCAAATACTTTCTCCCATTCTGTAGGTTGCCTTTTCACTCTATTAGTTGTTTCCTTTGCTGCACAAAATATTTCTAGTTTGACGTAGGCTTACTTTCCTCTCAAAAGACATACCTTTAGAGTGTCTTGTTACAGATACAACCAAATCTATAACAGTAATATGTTCATATATAGGAGGTCTGATTTTTTATCGAGAGAGGTAAACTAGTTATAAGGAACAGATTTTTAGCTCGAGGTGACAATCCTCATTTGAGAAGTTGGTTCTTTTTTTTCCAGTGACTGTCAACTCATATAAGTACAAATGATATTTTAACAGAAATTTGTAATTCCTCTTCTGTGCTTTATTTTTAAATTGTGTGTTATAAAATCTTCTTGCCATCTTTTAATTTGACTTGTTGTTATTACTTGTTTTCTAATTAATTAATTTTGATGCAACTCAGGACATTTTTTGGCAAACTAAAATGTTTTAAATTTATATTAAAATATCCTTTCACTGATAATTCAAAGACATTCACCCTATAGCTGTGCTTAATTTATATATGGGTCTTGCATTTCAGAGAAGAGTTTTTATTAGCTTTTAAAACAAAAAAAATACCTACACCAGCAAGTATAGCCCATGAGAGATACATTGTCATTTTGATATAAGGCACCTGTTTACTGCTTCTATCTGGAAATAAACCAAATAAATACATCTGGCCTGTGGAATGTTTCAGCAGTGAGTTACCTCAAAAAAAGCAAGTCAATAACAATACTCGAGCTATTGTAACAAAAGTCACCAAATGCACTAAGGGTGGTTTAAAAGAGTCTCAGGGATCTCTCTGCCAGGTATGACATAATACATCTTAACACTTCGGAGAGACTGATTAAATCCTTTTGAAATAATTTACTAGAGAAAACATTGGTCATTTTCTTTTAATCTACTGAGAAAATGATAAGATATTATATCATTTCTTGGGTTGAACAATAGTAAAGTTTTGAAAAACCATTTTCATATTCTTTATACTTTATGCACATCCATCCTGATATCCAGAAGTGTGTCCCTCAAATAATAGCAAGAGTATGACCTCAACTAAAAGAAACCAAAACTCTCTATATTTATAAAATGCTAATTTAGTTTAGACATCTATGTGACATAAGTACTTGATAAATATTCAGTGCAGAGGATCCTGGATTTCTTGAAAGTTTTAATGGTTATATTGTTTTGGGTTTTCAAAAAGCTATGTGAGAGTTACTTGAGTTATCTTTGTGTTTATTATTTCTTGAGGCCTAGAGGATATCAAATCTATTGTTGGATCTGACACAGAAACTAGCAAATCTCCATCCCAGCCTGTGGCAGGGCAAAACAGTTATCAAAAATCTCTCCCCATTCAGAGTTTCTTGGAAGTTACATCCTAGTGCTAGAGTCTGATGTGTGGACACCCTCCTCCCAAGAATGCAAATTGTCTTCACTTGATGCCCAAAGCAAATGCAATGACCAAATCTCCCAGTCTCAAATATAACCCATGTTCTCCTGTACTTTAACAGAAAGGATGCATTTGAGAAGATACCATACCGACATAGTGAACATCTAATAAGTGTCTGCACCCCAGTCATGTCTACTATGTCCTGTATTATTTTTCTCTCACTGGTTACGTGCAGCCATATGAACACTCTGGGTCTGTTTTGTTGTTGTTGTTATTTTCCATCATCCTTGAATAAAGGCAAAGAGGAACTTACCAAGGCCAAATTTCCATGACCCTTGGCTGAATTTTTAATAGCAACTATTTTAGCTACACAAATATTCAGCAAAAGCCTTTAAAAATCACTACTATTCAAGACTTACTGAAATTATTAGCCAAGGATTACCTTCGTCAAGAGAACAGATAACAAAGTGAAGAAAGACAAGCTTTCACTTCAAAGGAATTCATTAGGTAGCTGAAATCTTCACAGGCAAGCACAAAAAGATAGTCTTCATTGTCACCTTTAAGAGGGGGATGGAGAGACTGTAACCATCCCAGTCTTTTGTTCAATGACATAGTTGAGACATTGAGGAAGAAAGAATTGGTTTAAAAGAATTAGCATTTAGAAAGTTTTATATGTGTCTTCAAGTCTCATTTCCATTATTCTTGCTGTTACCATAACATATCCTCTGTCTCTAGGGCTTCCTGCTAAGGCAAGCCTGGGGGACTAACGGATTGGGAAGTACTCTCATCTTTAACATCAGACAGGGGAGGACTCAAAAGTGTGAACAGGCAAAGGGCAAAATTCTGACCAGTTGCTTCGCTATATATCTAGACCTCAGAAATTGATCCTACATAGAGAACGAGAGTACTGAGTTGAGCATATGAGTGGATTACTGAGAGAAGATGAGGGAGGAGAGCATCTCTCCAACTGATAATTGAGTTAAGCTTGTGTGATACTTGTTCAGGCATTGGTTTGAAATAAATACAATACCAACAGATCAAATTAGCAAAGCTGAACTTCAGGAACATCAAGATGCTTACACTGAATGAACTTACTGCAGTTTTCTAGTTGTGCTTATAAACTTGGAAGTAGATCAGTGTGGCCAGTGCATTTTGACATGCTTTTATTGATGAAAATAGCTGTTGTGTTTTTAGGCACAAAACTGTGACTTTGGGACACACTGAAATCAGAAATTAGACAAATTAGTTTCAAGGTGAACACTTCAAAAAGTGAGAAGGAGGCAAAGAAATGGAAATAGAGATCTGTCCTTTAGAATATTAAAATTATTGAGGAAATGAGCAAGATATTTCAAAACAGGTAAATCGAATAATTTCACAACACTTCTGTGAGGTTAGGATAAGGATACAGCTTGGGCAATGGGTGTGTTTAACAATGCAATGATACAGGAAGTAATGAACCATTCCTAACATTGTGGAAGACATTGTAATGGTTAATATTAGGTATCAGCTTGATTGGATTAAAGAATGCCTAGGTGCCTGTTAAAGCATTGTTTCTGGGTGTGTCTATGAGGGCATTACCAGAGGAGATTGACATTTGAATCAGTGAACTGGGAGAGAAAGACCCATCCTCAATGTGGGTGGGCACCATCCAATCAGCTGCCTCACGGCTAGACCAAAGCAGGCGGAAGAAGGTAGGATACCTTTGCTTGCTGATACTTCTTTCCTTGCTGAGTGTTAGTTTCTGCTCCTCCTGCTCCTGGACGTCAGACTCCAGGTTCTTTAGTCTTGGACTCTGAGACCTGCAGCACTGGCTTCCCGGGCGCTTTTGGGCCTTCAGCCACAGACTGCAGGCTGCACTCTGGGCTTCCCTGGTTTTCAGGCATTCTGACTTGCAATGAGTGATCACCAGCCTCTCTTTTTCCCCAGCTTGCAGATGGCCTATCATTTACGGGACTTCGCCTTGTAAACCTGTGAGCCAATTCTCCCTAATAAACTCCTATATGTCTCTCTCCTTCTCTCTCCTATTGGTTCTGTCCCTCTGGAGAACTCTAATACAGACATTTGCAGGAAATATTCAAATTGGAAATAATCCCTTTTCCACGAAAAGGCGTTAAATATCCACAAATTTTTTACCTGACTGACATATCTATACCATATAAGACAGAACAATGGAAAAGAATGAGCATTGTTTAATATTTTTCTTGTCAACCAAGATACATGTGTATCAGGTTACTTGGTGGAAATTTAGGTCCCAGATTTTACTTTATTCCTCACTTCATTTATTTATTTTTCTAATCATCAATTGATTTATTTATGTTAAACCTCAGTGCCATCATTTAAACTTTGCTCCCTGCTTTGGGCCTTTAGAATTGAATTTTTTGTTTTAGTTTAGGGGAAGAATCTCTTTGATATAGAAAGGACGTTCAGAGTAGCTCTATGTAATTAAGCTTTTGTCCTTTGTAGTGGTTTGGGGAGGGAAAATTTTGTCTTGATAGTGACCCCTGCTACCTTAGAGGATTCCTGAGGCAGATGGAGACTTGCACTAACCTGCCCCCATAAGCTGGTTATGGCTGTGAAACCAGACTTGGGCTTAGTGCAGAGGAACCAGGCCTAGCACACAGGGCTACTTAGGGTCAGTGTTTGCAGGCGATGGTTTTGCTGGCACAGCTGAGTTCTCCTGCCGTGAGGAAGCCACAGGAAGACTGATTCTTGGACCAGCGCAGGCAAACTGTGTGGGATCCTGGCAATTTGCAGTAGGAAGCCCTGTACTATTAAATACTATATTAATTCATTAGAGTTAAAAAATTACCATAATTTTAATAAAGGAAATAGAGTCTTGTTCTGTACTCCAAACTGAGAAAAGGGAACATGCTGGTGGTATGTTAGGATATATCAGAGTTAATTGCAAAACAATTTGGAACATGAAATAATAGCAGTAATTATTATATATGTAATGTTTGGCTAAAGGATGCCTGCCTTCTAAATACTTCGCACATGTGTGTATATACACACACACACACACACACACAGATTTATACACAAATATATATGCATATATATATACTCCTATAAACACACACACACACACATATATATATTTGTTTAGTCCTCATGACAATATTATCAATATGAAAAACAAAATGTAATGGTACAGAAGGGGATGTAAGATCTGTGGTTTTTGGCCATTTGTCCTTCTCATGGGACCCTAATACCTGTCCCATGTGCTGTGGATGAAAAGGTCAAAAGGGAGACAAGGAAATAAAGGATAGATGCAAGAGCAGAAACTCATTGCCTTGAAATAGATTAAGCATATTTCCTCCCGTGACTGGCTCAGTAGAATCACCTTTAATTAGGAAGAACAAGATTCTGCTCAGGTGAAAGAAGTTGGCCCTATTATTTATGCTTTCTTTTCTCCCTCAGCTGTATAATTTAACTTTGCAGATTTATTCAAAGTTTAGCCTTTGTCATAACCGGGGTTTTGTTTAACTAAGGAGGATAAATAATCAGATGTTGACAGAAATGAGCAATGCTCCCTTCAAAAATCTAATCTTTCTGGTCTTTGTTAAAGAAACATCAGGGGAAATTGATGACCATAAAGATTTATATTTATTAATCTAAGGGGATTTTTTTTCTAGCTCTGGAATGATAATAGTTATTTGAGTTATGGCTGAATAATGGAGACTATTGAATCAGAGAGTCCCCTTATGGTTAACACACATTAATCATTTTATAATTAAAATATATTTCTCAACTCAGTCTATTTTCATATTTAAAGAATATTCATCAGACTAAAACTTTTCAGACACTCAATATGGGAAAGTTACTTTTAGAGAATGATTGAGAAAAGGAAAAGTCCAATCAACCAAATACCATCACATAACTCATATATGGATAGAAATATGTATGTTTTATATACATGATCTTTAGTCTAAAAATATTTAACATAATGATCAACTTATTTGTACACTTACAATGATTTTATTTCTATTTATGTAAACTGTATGTGCTCATTGAAAAATGCAAATGCAAAATATGTTAAAGTAAAAATAGCCCTACACCTCACCTCCAAAAGATAGCTAAGTTTAGTATCTTAGTGACTATCTTTTAGATATTTACCCAGGCATATGCTCAGAAACAGATCTTGCTCACACAGACACCCACAAAGTTTACATACTATTATGATATTGTGGAAACAATCAAAGATCTCCCAAATGAGAACAAACAGAGGCGATTTATTCAGTTTGCTATAGCAAGGGACTCAGCCACTGTCACTTGCGTTTGGCAGAAACTCAAAGGGAAGGAGAGGAGTGGGAAAGCTTTGCAGTAGAAAAAAAAGTTTTAGGTATGCTCTGATTGAAGCTTTTTGGCATGGGGAAGCTGGAAGAGGGCTAACTAGAAGCTGGGCATGTTATGTGACTAGTTAGTGAAACATATTTGACTTTCTCTGGGTGGTTCAAAGCTAGAAGCACAAAGATGTGTATAGAGTCAGGGGAGAATCAGAGAGAGAGAGAGAGACAGAAGAAAAGACAGTCATTAATAAAACCCTCATTGCTGCAAATTATTTGCTGCAGAGACTGTAGTCAGATGAGCTATGTAATGTTTTCTATGCAAAATAAGTACTTTTTTCTTAATGACCATGATATATGATCAGCAGCTTACCTACATCCTAGTGATCAATTAGTTTTCATAATTGAGATTGTCATGAACTTCAAAAATGGAGCAAGATATGTATTACCAATTATTTTCTTTAATGTTAAAATAATGTAAATAGTTTTAAACAGCTAGAAAACAATATTGCAGTGGTAAAATAAGTTAATTTTACTTTTCAAAAAATGATATTTCAAATCAGTAATTAAATAATGTGTAATTTTAAGAAAGGTAAAATTTATAATTATGGATAGAATGATTTATTTCTCCTATCATTAAAATACTTAATATTCTTGAAAAAGAAATTCAGGAATTACACTATATAAATTATTATGTAAATGTCTTATTGCTTATATAATTATTAATACTCTATTGAAACAGGACATTAACAGCACTCTTGCAATTTTAAGGTGTATTAAACTACTCAAGTAAGTATGAGCTAATAGTAATAAACAGTTATCTTGTTACTAAAAGTAAGTCAGAAATAAGGAATATCCACTGCTTGAGCTAAAATCTACCCTCTGATGAGTTTAATATAAGTTTTTAGGCAAATTCTAGGTGATGATATTTTCACATGATGTTAAAATGAAATATAGCTTTAAATGACTTTACTGGGGAAAATCCTAAAAGACTCCAGGGTAGGTAAGATGTTATAAGAAAGAGAGGCACAGTTGTGTATCTGTGATATGTGTTTCAATGTATCTGGGTTTCTAAGTCTGTGTCAACCTTAGAATGTCTCTCTTTATGGAACACTTAATTGCTTACTTCATTTCAAAAGTGTCTAAAGTACTAAAGTAGGTGAGTCCTTCTGAATTCATTTGTATGGTTGTGTGCATGTGTGCATGGACGAGTATCTGTCCATCTGTATGTGGATGGACAGATGGACAAATACTCCTTTAATGGATATGCTTCTATTCTTCTTTGTCTACATTTTTCTATGTTTGTGTCTTTCTGAGTTAAACAAATTTTTATTCAACAACTTATACTTCATCTCATTGTAAAAAGTGTTTAAGGTAGCTGTATACCCTGTATGCACAATTGGTATTTTCTGTGGGTCTCTGCCTCTGCACTCTGCCTTTTTTTTCCCTGCCTCATTCTGGGATACCAATCACCCTGCATTTAACCATCAGTTCTTTTCTTTTTTAATTCTCTTCAGTAAACACTTTGCCTCATTTTTCATCATAGAAGAACTTCTATATAGTCTTATCTTCACTTCTGCCATCTGTTTCCCAAAGCTAGACTATCATTTTATTGACTGCAGGTTACTTTAGCACCCCCACTGAGTCTCAAATATATTACAACTAAGCTTTGCGGAAGTATGCTTCTTAAACTTCACATCACAGCCTCTATCCCCAAGCTATTTGAAGATCTATTGCTGAAGTTGCATAATAAGTCTACTCCTAAAGCAAACCTGTCAAAGGTGGTGGTGGTTTATGAGTCATGCCCTTGCACACTGCTATTTAATGAGTACAGGAAAAAATGGGCAGCCCTCACAAGTGCTGGCCAGCTTTCTTTTGCTTTACTTTCAAAGCTGAAACCTGCAGTTAGTGCTAACTGAAATGGTAATTCAGTGTAGGAACTGAGGATTATCTCTAAAGTCTATTCAATCCTGAGATCCAAGTATCCTATAAATATTGAAATGTGAACCAAATTTTCTGATTATATATATATATATATATTATCAGAATTATATTTAAAGAATTTGAGAAGAATGGTCAGATTGCTAAAAAAAAAAAAATCCTCTGTGCTCTATAGAAAGATTTCTGAAAATAAGAGGTAAGAAAAAATAGCTAATATTTTAAAGACATCCTGTCTTTCAGCACCTACTACACTGAATTATTTTGTTTGGTAGCATGTAGCATTACATGACAGATTAAAGATGGCAGTAGATATTTTCGCATTTGTTTCATGGAGAAGGTGGTTCTAAATATCTTCTCCTTTAATCTGACTTGGCTTTAGTGATTAGCTTATTCAGCACAATGCAGTGGAAGTGAAAAAAATGAGATCTCTAAGGCTAAAATATAAACTGTTTGCATTTTTTCCTAGTTTTTCTGGAACACTGTCTCTGAGAGCCCTGATCAACCATGTAAGGAGGTAGATTGCCCTCAGACCTGAAGATGCCATGTGAAGGAGCTCTAGAAAACCGTTCCAGCTTAGCCCTTTTCTCCAGCCTCCCTACCAAGGTACCAGACATGCAAATTAAACCATACTGTGCCCTCCAATCTAGCCTATCTGCCAGTTAAATACTCCATGAATTGTTACACTTAGTACAATATATGTAGCTATGATACTAATCTCACTAGATACACCTAATGTAACATAACTTTTTCAACACTAAGTTCTATGAAAGACTTTATTGCTTCCACTGGGATATTTGAGAGCTACATTTAACCTACCAATCTCTCTACTGCTGTATCTTTTTATGATAGTCATTGTTGCTTTGGCCCTGTGTATTAATTGAGTTCCTTTTATTCATCAAAAAAATCTGTATTTCAGAAGCAATTTCTAAAAAAAGTTACTGAATTTCATAGAGAGTAGACAATAAATATTTGTTTACTGATTGAACCTTTAACCCAAAGATCTCTTTCAGTAAATCCTCATTTCCCTGTGTCTTGTATTTCAGAGGCAGAACAACAGAATAAAAGGATTGTTGTGGTAACTGAGAGCAGAAAGATTCTGTTATGTTTTACTACCAGAGTTCACTCTGTTATGGAAACATTAGACGATTTCAAGAAAGGAATTTCCTAGATGTTAATTTACAGACACAGTGCTTAATTTTTTAAAATAACTAGCAACAGGAGTAAAATAGCTGGAGCCTACAGCCATGTCAGAGCACATTCTCCAAGATGAATCTCTTTACATCTAATACACACTACAGGAAAATACATACATTTCTCCAAGAATGTATATATTTTGTTATGGAAAAAAAAAAATCCCTTCTCCCTCAGGGGAGCAGATTCCCAGTCCAAAGGAATAGACTCCTTCAGGGGTACCATTCGTATTTCTTATTCCATGGAGTTGTGCTCCAGATGGGACAATCACATAAATATTTAACGGTGCCCTTTGAGTTGTGCAAACAAGTACTTTCTTTGCCAGATTCTGTCTCATATGTTCCACTCCATCCTACCCTCTTCTATCTACTCCTTCTCATAACCTTTTTTTTTTTTTTAATTATGCTTTCAGTTATAGGGTCCATGTGCACAACGTGCAGGTTTGTTACATATGTGTACACGTGCCGTGTTGGTTTGCTGCACCCATTAACTCATCATTTACATTAAGTATTTCTCCTAATGCTATCCCTCCCCCATCCCCTTTCTCATAATCTTTTGATATAAGCTAGTAGCTCTCAACCTGTGTTCAGATAAATTACTTCCACTCTCTACTTGCAGTTGCCTGCCATTTTAGAGTAGATTGGGTAGATTTTCTTATCAGGAGCACTGATAAGAAAAACTGGGTAACTATTTTGAGAATTGTAATTTTCAGTGTAAAACATTCCAGCTAGCATTTACCTAATGCAAGGTGAGGGTGAGGAATTCTGGAGTTGCTTGCTTGGAGAAGAACTTGAGTTGAGCAAATCATTACTTCCTTTTATCCTCTCTGAAGCTTTTCCCCAATAGGAAATATATACTCAAAAGATTAAACATGTGAAGACATTTTATTTAGAGCAACAGATATGATAAAACCAACACAATATAACTACTTTTATTGGCTGTTTTTCCATCTCAGATTTGGGGTAAGCAAGAAAGATAAGTAATCAGGGAGCCTACTTAATTATTCAAATAATGAATTATGAAATCTGTCTAGCCACTGCTGAAGTTCAGGTCACAATGAACCTAAATCCCAGTTGTATGATGCCAAAATAAAAGGCTAGAAGCAACTAGATCTGTTTCAAAACTGGGAACATCCACTAACAGCAACTAGTTGACTGTTGGAGGTCTCAAAGTTATAGGACTCTGAACTATACTTGTAAGAATATGAGAAAATAAATAGAAGAGAGGAAAGATCACACACACACACACCTGCGTACACACACAGAGCTAGTTCTAAGGTGGATATTATCTCATCTTCCTTTTATAACTTCCCCTTTGTGATGCTACATTACAACCAATATCAGAATTATTAGTTTCTAGGTTTCTCTAGGTCTGGAGAGTGGGGCTTTTACATTTTCCTGTGGGGAAATATTTTAATGCCTTCAAGAGAATTAAGGATAGGCAGAATTAGTTTGGGAAAGAAAGATAAAGAAAACAAAACAGCTAATTTTTCTTTGTAGGTTGATTGAAGGTCTTCAAGACTATACGTTTGAATGTGACATATGTCAGAGGTTAATATTGACTTAGCTCTGGCTAAAATTATTTTTATTTTTCCCTTTGTTGCTAGACAGAGGACCTGTTATGGACTTAATTGTGTTCCCTATAAAATGCATATATTGAAGCTATAACCCTTGTTACTACAGAATGGGACTGTATTTGAATGTAGGGCTTTTAAAGAGTAATTCAGTTACAATGAGATTATTAGGGTGAACCCTAATTCAATTTGATTGGTGTCCTGATAAGAAGAAATTAGGACACAAGAGAGCCATCTTCAATGCACATGTGCACAAGGGAAAGGCTATGTGAGGAAATAGCAAGAAGACTTGGCTTGCCATCTGCAAGCCAAGAAGAGAGGTCTCAGAAGAAACCAACCTTGCTAACACCTCAATCTTGAACTTCTGTCCTCCAGAACTCTGAGAAAGTAAATATCTATTGTTTAACCCACCCTGTCTGTGGTATTTTGTTATGACAGCCCCAACACAGAGATTAGGAAAGTGAGTAATCTTTCTAAAGTTTAGGTCTAGTATGAAAATAAAAAGATAATAAATAATACAATAGAAGTTTTACATTTTGAGTCCTAGTCAACTATTTCCAGGAAAGGGACCAATTTTCTGATTGAGAGGACACTCTCTTCCTCTGGAAACTATAACCAGGTCATGATGATAATTCACCCATTCAACATTGTTCTTTCCTTCGTGTTCAAGTGTTCCCTTTCCTCCCCTGGAAGGGTCATTTAAGTATACATTCTCTCCCTTTATTGTAATTTACTTAAGACAGTTTATACAGCAAGCCCAACCTCACAGCAGAAGCTTTCTCCAAGGGTGCAGACTCTTGAGCAATTCTCATTCAACTTCCTACCCTAGATCCTGATAAAAATCTTAGGACAGCTTTTCAAATTCGACTGGCAGTTTTCAGGTAACAAGATTAATTTTGTAAAAAAGATGCTGAAGGTTAAACTTGATTTCTGGAATACTTAATAGTCGATATCCCTGGAAATATAATTGAACATTGGCCTTGTAGAGAATCTCTCTCCTACAGCAAATTTTTAAAGTTTCATGAGGTTTAGATGAACCCTGAAAGACTTGTATTTTAACAATTCCATATCCCTTAGCTATTATTATTTATTAAGTTTGTAAAAATAAAGTTCATAATGTGCACTCCTCCATTACTGTTTTCCCTTGGACAATTTGTGCATATTTTTCTTTGATGACTCTTTAAATCAAAAAAGAAAATACCACTTTACAACTGCTTTAACTTGCCAGTTTACTGTTAGAAACCTCAGATGCATGGGCTGCTGTTATCAATTTCCTCCAGTTAACCTGATCTGCTTCTGCCCACCTCTACTAAAAATGAGCATGTAATCGTGAAACTTGTATCTGTTGAGCGGATAAAAATGCTGAAATGCCTGTCCCTGGGATTATGAACTGTTCTGGTTTTCCATCTTTAGCAGAACAAATGGTAGTTTGAATAATCTTAAACTCATCTCAGAGGTTTTAAATTGGGTTAATATTAATTTATCCATTTGTCAATAAAATACATGATGAATTTAAGTTTATACAAGCTTTGATATAAAAACTCAATGTAAAAGTAAGATATGGTGGATATGGTACTTATTTTCCTCATAATAACACATCAAATGCAATATTAGCTTGAAGTTTATTCCTATCTCTTGAAATTTTTACTCTTGTAATTGAATATCTTCTAATCTAAACAATACTTCTGGATATTAAATTCAGGATTAAGAGTCAGGAAGGGTAAAAGGGAAAAGGGGGAACTGTACTTCCATTGCTACCAACAAAGAGTGAATCAGGTAGGAAACTTGCAAACAGTGAAAACTGTTCATCTCTAGCCGATAATTGATACAGTTTGCTTTAGTATTTATTTCTCTCAATAATGGAATTCCATGCTTAACATTAAGCTTAGTTTAATCAATGTATTCAGTAAACTAAAGAGAGATTTGAAAAGTCCAGTTGGTAATCTGAGTCCTTATAATGAATGATTGTGTAGACCTATGGAATGTCATCTAGCCTGAAAGGTACCTTGAAGGCTTTAGTTGATGCTGACCCAGGCAGTGTCTGCAGTTTCCTTTTAGAGAATTATTACTTTAGGCATCTGCTCAGTATGAAGGAGGCCCTTGTTAAAATCGCATGTTAACCACTATTGGTTATTATCGCTTCACTATCTGTTAGTTATGGAATTTTGTAGGTGGACACAGAAAGGTAAGAGAAAAGCTAAAGTTGTCACAAAGCCTCAAAAGCATGGGGGGACGTGATGTGTAGTAATCATGTGGACAGCTTGAGAGAGCAGGCTGCCTGCTGTAATGGTCTCAGAGCAGAAAGAGACACAACAGAAGAAGAAATAAGAAGATACAAGTCAGTATTTGCAAGAGTAGGCACCTATCATAAAGTTGATAGTGAAATAATTACTCTGATCTTTATGACATCACCTACAAATCTGCCTTTCCTGTATTATTCAATCCATTATTGTCCCATTTCCTGAATTCAGTGGTGAACTTGGCAAATGTGAGTTTCCACAGCTTTCTTCACAAGAATATCCCATTTTGTAGGAGCTTTTAATGTCATGTAGTTATTCCTAATAAAATGGCCAGACTGTAAGCATTACTTCACTTCTCATTATTGCATTCTTTTCTGCTCTGTTAAATGCCTTCTCTCCTGCGTCAATATTTATAGCTTCAAATAATAGTATTTTGTTATGCTCTCCCAACTAGCCTAAAGTAACTGCTCAGCTCTGATCCAACAACATTTTTCAATAGTTGAATGTCAATTGTAAATTGTCTTCTTTGTCCATTAATTTTGAATGGGTTTAGAAAACTATGAACTCAAGTATGACATAAAAATGAAGGAAAGAGCCTGACATACCTAATTGGCCACACATCTGTCTTTCAGTTTTAGTCTCTCTCAACTTCTGGTAAAATAGAGATTCTAGTTTTTTCAAACAATGAATTAAGACTTTGTTTCCAGCACTCAACTCATTAAAGACTTGCGGGTATTGATTTAACAGTAAAGTGGCCCCTCTTTGAAATGTTATATATTTTGTCTTCCCAAGGATCACACAGAACTCTACTTGCCAACAGGGCAGCTGCAGTGTCAAAGTGACACCATCCCACTTACCTTGGTCACAGCTGGGGTTCTCATAGAAACTGTCAAAGTAACAAGTCATCAAGATAGTTGTAGAAGCTTCCTGCTGCTACCATGTGTCCTTCTGTTCTAGTTTTTCAGCACAATGAAAATGTCAGCAATTCACATCACACCTGAGATAATAAACTTTAAATCATTCTTCTCTTATTTTTTATCAATATGACAAAGAGCTGATACTGTAATATAAAAATGCTAGATTAAGTCTATCTGAAAGATAAAATGGCTACCCTTTAGAATCTATTGGCTGTTACAATTATATGTGATTCATTAAGTCTTTCAAAGGAACGTTGCCCTTACAGATTTGCACTGGAACTGAACCAGCAGGGAGAGCAGTGAACAGTGGCAACCAATGGCTATGGTCATGCCACTGCACGTTGCAAGAAAATGGCTGTGCCACTCAAATGTTAGTTTTAGCTTTCATCTCCTATTTTATTAAAGGACCTTAAGTCTGCATCAACCGAGCTAATAGCCTCCAAGTTCATGACCACTTTGCCTGGAAACAGCAGCGTAACTATCGTAGCCTCCCATTATCCACGGGAAATATGTTTCAAGACCTCCAGTGGATGCCTGAGTGGGTGGATAGTACTGAACTCTACATATACTATGTTTTTTCTATACATATAAGCCTATGATAAAGTTTAATTTATAAATTAGGCACAGCAAGAGATTAACAATAACTAATACTAAAATAGAACAATTATAGCAATTTGCCAGCATCACTACTGTTATGTTGTAGAACTTGTATGAAGTAAAATAACAGTTGAACACATGCACTGCCATACCACAACAGTAGATCTGATAACTGAGACAGCTGTAGGGCTACTAAGTGACTAATGGATATGCTAGACAAAGGGATGATTCATGTCCCAGGTGGAAGAGAGAGAGAGAGTTTGGGATTTCAATACACTACCCAGATGGCATGTAATTTACAATTTATGAATTGTTCATTTCTGAAATTTTCCATTTTGTTTTGGATCACAGATGACAGCAGGTAACTGAAACTATGAAACGGGAACTGCAAATAAGGGGGGACTCCTGTAATACCATTTAATTAAGTTGACTAAAATGGACATTAGAAATTATTGCATCTAATCCTTTCAATTTATGAAATTAAGAAATTGGATCTAAGGAATAATTTCCTGAGATTGAATTATTAATTAATCACAAAGGTCATGATAAAAGGATTACAGTTTATTCCCCCCTATAACCCAAACTTGATATTGTTTCTAAACTAAGTCATATTCCTTCACACAAAAATAGCTTTCTAGTATAGCACTGTAAAACTGTATAGCTTCTGTTTGTTGGGAGCTTTCTTCTTCTTTTTGTTTTGTTTTACAGTAGAGCCAAAAAAATACAGAAATATATTTTCAAAATACCTCTGTGGGCTCAACAATAATAAGGTGAAGATGAGTTATTATAAAAAAAAAACACTCATGTCTCTCAAATAAATGTTTCAGGTTTAGGAGTTTGGCAGATTTGTGAGTGTGGATGAAGAGATTAGATGGGTAGCACTTTGGCTTCTTCCAATTGCCAGAAATTTTCATACATCTAAGCAATACAACACAGATAAAGAAAGTTGCAGGTATCATAATTTGGAAAATTGCTAAATGTATCATCATCATTTGCAAAACTGTTGCAGTAGATCCTATGATAACTAACCACATTTGCTTTTCCTACAGCTTATTATATATAAAAGGAGCAATTAAAATCCCTCTCTGCTATGAAATTTAGGTTCAAGTGGATTGTGCATGAAATTAGCTTTTTAATACTTACATGGAAAATTGAGCTCTCAACCCAGAACCAGGGAGAAAAGGAGTTATTTCTTTTATCATTTTTTTTTTGTATATAATTACTCTTTAATTTTAACCATTTCCAACTTAAACAATAAGCAAAAGCCCAATTCAATAAGTCATTCAAAGGTCAAAAATGTCCACTCTCCCAATATTTCGTGTATTCTGTAATTTATTTCAAACTTTAGAGATTGTTAAAACTTCCCCTTAGAATATGTACATATCACCATTGAAAACCAAAACCAGTACATTTTTCTTCAACGGTTTACAATAGCAAAAAATTAAAAAAATAAAAAATAAAATAAAACTCACATTTTAAAGTTTAAGAGAAACAATATGAACTGGATCTATCTGAAATCCAAACAACTAATAAAAAAATAACACTTTAAAAGTAGAAAAGTCCTTGTCACATGACAATTAACTAGTAAAATTGCTTCTTTTGGATGCTACCCAGTTGCAGAAGGATGAGGTTTTAAAAGAGCATGCATCAGGCATAAAACAATATAGTGAACGCTGATTGTTTTGTGTTATTCCCAACTGAATGGGTCTTTTTAAATGTATGTTTAAAGTCACCTTAACCTGTTACATAATTTCCTTGGTCTTCTTTTTACTTGTAAGCAACCAGTGGAAATCCCTGTTTTTCTGAGATTCCCATAATCTGATGTTATAGGCAGAATTTTCTTGGCAATGGCAGGCACTTCCTATATCCTCCATGGGACTTTTGGTGGGGTCATGAAAAGTTAAACTTTGGCTTCCTGCAGTGAACTATAGCTCTAAGTGTTTCATCGCATGATTTCCAAACGCTTAAAATACTCTCTTTAACTAGTATGTGTTTGACCATTTTTAATTTTAAACTTCATACTAGCAGTATGTATGATTTACACATAACCATTACAGTATTGCAGTATTCTGGATTTGAGTATTTATCTCTACCAATGAGTTGTATACTTTGCATGTATTTATGATACTAATTATTATCCTTTTTTCTGCCTGAAGAATTCCCTTAAGCGTTTCTTTTAAGGCAGGTCTAGTGATAATAAATTACCTCAGCTTTTACTTGTCTCTGAAAGATTTTATTTTTCCTTCATTTCTGAAGGATAGCTTTGCTAAATATAGTATTCCTGATTGACATTTTTTTTTTCTCTCAGCACTTTGTTATTTGTTTGTTTTGAGACGGAGTTTCACTCTTGTTGCCCAGGCTGAAGTGCACCAGTGTGATCTCACTCACTACAACCTCTGCCTCCTGGGTTCAAGTGATTCTCCTGCTTCAACCTCCTGAGTAGCTCGGACTACAGGCACGTGCCACCACACCTGGCTACACTTTGAATATGTTGTCAGATTTTCTCCTGGTCTGCAAGAGTTCTGCTGAAAAGTCCACTGAGAATCTAATGGGAATTCCCTTATATTACTTGAAGACTTTCCCTTACTGTTTTTAAGTTTTCTCTTTGTCTTTGACTTTTGGCTGTTTGATGATAACGTGCCTTTGAGAGGAACTCTGGTTGAATCTATTTGGAAATCTTCGAGTTTCATGGATCTGGATTCATTTCTCTCCCAAAACTTGGGAAATTTTCAGCAATCATTTTGTTATATAAACTTTTTGTCCCTTTCTCTGTCTCCTCTTCTTCATGAAAGCACATAATATGGATATTTTTGTTTCCTTAGTGGTGTCCCATAAGTCTCATAGGCTATCTTTACTTGTTTTCATTCTGTAGTTTCAAAAGACCTATCTTCAAGTTCACAGATTCTTTATTCTTTTTGATTTAGCCTACTATGGAAGTTCTCAATTGTATTTTTTATTTCATTGATTGAATTTTTCATTTCATTGGTTGAATTTTCACCTTCAAAATTTTGTTTGGTTCTTTTGATCCCGTCTGTCTTTGTTAAATGTCTCATTCAGGTCATGAATGTTTTTATACCATGAATTATCTATTATTTTTATTCTCTTGTATTTTGCTGAGTTTACTTAAAATCATTATTTTGAATTCCTTTTCAGGCAATTCATAAATTTTCACTTCTTTGAGACAAGTTACTAGAGAATTATTATCTTTCTTTGGTGATGTCATGTTTCCTTGCTTTTATATATTTCCTATGTGCATGTGTTGATGTCTTCCATCTTGTGTTTTGGTCACTTCTTTCAAACTTTACAGAATAACCTTGATAGGACATGACTTTCACCTGCAGATGGGACTGAGGTACCAGTTGTTTGAGGTGTGGTGGTTATGGTTTTGTGTAGGTGCAGTGGTGTAGTCTCCATGCACTTTCCTCATTTTAATCAACGTTAGTAACGAATGCAGTGCCTCAGTGGTCTAGGCAGCAGAGGTTTGTGGCAGTGACATTGACTGCGTAGTTGATTAGAGAAAGGGCTTTTCTTGACTCTAACAGTGGGGAGTCTTAGCTGAAGAGATCTATTTTGGTGCTGGGTCTGATGTGGCTCTGAGGCAGCCAGAGAAACACTAAGATCCAGGACACAGGTGCTTGAAACAGCTGTGGATCTGGGTTCCTGGGCTCAAGATCTTACAAAATTACTGTAGCACTTGGGAGTTGAGGTACAGGTTCAAAATATGAGTGGATGAAGTTCTCCTGATAAGCTGACGTCTGTTGCTCCAAGAAAAACCCCAGAATCTCAGACCCAGGAGACTAGGATGTAGTTGTGGCTGTTACCCTGGGGAGCAGGGCACAGCACTGGCATAGCTCTGGGGAGAAAATGTGGTGCTCCAGAGGCTCAGGCCATGGTGAGCAGGGCAAAGCTGCAATTCAGGACTCAGAAATGACAGAGCATGAGATACCATACAGTGGTCATTGTGGACCCTGAGATAACAGGGTCCAGCAGTAGCCCAGGCACCGTAAGGCCAGTGCAGCAGCAGCAAGGACCTAGGAATGGCAAGATGCCACTGTGGGGGATTCTGAAGGGTAGAGAGCAACACAGTGATGACTTTAATCTTGAGAGAGGCAGAGTGCATCGGCAGCTTGGACTATGAGAGACAGTCCAGTTTTAGGTAGGCGGGGTACTGTGACTGTTTGGCCAGGAGGATGGGGTGAAATAGCTCAGCTAAGGCTCTGATTTCCTGGATGTGAGATGCTGCATATGTTTGGCCCTAGAAAATGAAGTTATAGAGATTAGCAGTCTTTGGATCCCTGAGGTTGGACCACTATGTTAGCTGTGATGCTGGGTGGTGCAACTGCCTCAGTGTGCCAGAATATCATAACTCCTGGGGGCTGCAGTGCTGCTTCACTTGAGGCACCAGGGCCAGGGACAAATGCTTTGGTGTCCCAGATGCCTGAGATCCCCAGGGGCAGAGCACTACCTCAATTGTGGCAGCACGTGTGTGGTTACTCCAGTGTGCAGGCCTGAGGTCCTCAGGAAGGTGGGGCTGAGTGTTTTCTTTGGGGCCAGAGGCACCACTGCTCTGGTAGTTCAAGGCTCCAGGTCCCTGAGGGGATGAATCACCACTTCAGCTGAGCCCTCAGGGGAGGATGCACCAGTGACTGTGGTAGCTTGACCCTGAAAGGTAAGGTGTAGCAGCAACTCTGCTTGAGTATGGCACACTACCAGATGGGTATGAGTGCAGTGGCAGCCAAGCCTCGGAGAATGAGGGATGCAATGACTCATCCCATAGCGGGACACACTCTAGCAATAGCTCTTGTTTTGAGATAGTACAGAGCATTAATAGCATGGGCCATGGTGGAGAGGACACAGCATCAGTTCCTTGTCTGAAGGTATCTTCATATATGGAGCATGGGAGCTCCCTCCTCTGGGCTTCAAGCCTTGGAGAACTGTGGGAATCTCCAGAAGCTAGGACTGCAGGTGTCCACAATGGCAATGGAGGACGCTGGAGTCCTCTTGCTTATCTTTTCCCCACAGGGAAAAGTTCCTCCTGATTATAATCTGATTCCAAGTGACTGGATGGGATGGTGGAGGTGAGACATTTCCTTCCTTCCCTTCTCTATGTGGCCATCCTGTTCCTATGCTATATGTGATTTCTGGTGCTTCTTTGCTCTGCTCTGGTGCTACCTTTTAGTAATTTTGGTTGAAATGTAGTTGTTTATTCACTGTTTTGGCTTTTTGTGGGAGGAGGAGTGTTAGGAGCTTTAGTCGTTTTGCTGATGTCACCTTCAAATAGTCCCTTCTTGAAACTCTTTTCAATTAACTCAGTTATTTTGCTATCTGTCCTGCCGTGCTGACCTACACCAAATGTGAACTTTATCTCTCCTGTACTTTTCAGGCAAGTTACCTTTGTTGACTTTTTAAGCAGTTTGAATATATGTTGACTACATCAGTTAACTCACAAGGCAAATTTTCTTTTGCACAGCTTAGTTCACTTGTAAACATAGGACCTACAGTGCATATGTACATTTTTCTGGAAGGAGGGGCCATAGCTTCCATCAGAGCTTCAAAAGGATTCACAATCGAAATATAGTTAGAACTGACTTTCCCTAGTATTGTATTTATCTTCCTAGAGTCTTACTTTTGACATTCTGGTAGCTGATATCTGGTGGAAAAAATATTGTAATGAAAGTATCATGACTCTTTTCCAGGAGATACTGATTTTATTTTAGAGACATCAAAGAGGCTTTGACTTTTATATGTTTTGAGCATAATGGTTGTAAAACATAACTGCTTAACTAGTACTTATTTTATAAGAATAAATATTGTCACTAAGTAAAATTTAATTTAAGCAAAATTTCAGTAAATTTTATTTTATCGATATTCACATGTATTTCCAAATAGCATGATGCATATTTTCAAGTATTTTATTTTCTGTTAATAAAATGTGTCTCACTTTCCAAAAGTTTATATGCCTGTAGCTTTAGAAAGATGAAGAAATTTTAATTGGAATACAATGCTTTTATGTTTAAATGACAGGTTTGTAAGTTACCACTTCATCATTTTCTATTATTTTTAAACATACAAAAAAGATTTCAGTAATTATATTTGCATGTTTATCAATCATTGGCAGATTGTAACAAGTCAAAAGAAAACTACTGCAGTTATTGTCCAGAATAATTAAAGGAGCATCTTACTATTAAAAAAAAAGCGTGAAACAAAATTCAAAACTAATGCACTAAGTCTCACAAATCTACTGTCTTTAATAATTGAATAGGAAAACTGATATTCAAGATTTTCCAAAGATTTTCCGAAGATTTTCCAAAGTGACATTAGTAAAAGCTACAGAAAAGACATATTTCCTTTTGCAGAACTGATTTGGTTTACTTCCTGTCGTGCTGTACCTCATATCTGCCATAATTGTTGAAGGCAGGCAATTTACACTGAGTGATGGAGCAACTTAAATATTAGAATATAGGCCGATTCTCTCCACTTAAAGTTACAAAGCTAAGATCAAAATAGAGAAGTGAATGTTTCTAGATATGTGAGAACTAAATATTAGCTATATACAGTGTCTTCATTATATTTTTTAAATTACAGGTAAAAATATTTTACAATTTTAGCTGATACATCCATTATCTATTTCAGTCTGCATTAATGCACCAGTCATGTTGCTGTGGCTTTCTTGTCTTTTTTAACATAGAAATAAATCTTAATTTTAATTAATTAATTTATTTATTTTTGTTGACATTGACACTATGTTTATTTGTTATTTTTATTTATCTTTCATTTTTATTTCAGGTTCAGGGGTACATGAGTAAGTTGATTATATAGGTAAATTGTGTGTCATAGGGGTTTAGTGTTCAAATTATCTCATCAATCAGTAATGAGCATGGTATGCAATAGACAGTTTTTCAATCCTCAACCTCCTCCCACCCTTCACTCTCAAGTAGGCCCTAGTGTCTGTTGCTCCCTTCTTTGTGTCCATGTGTACTCAATGTATAGCTCCCACTTATAAGTGAGAACATACAGTATTTGGTTTTCTGTTCCTGCGTTAGTTCACTTAGGATAATGACCTCCTGCTCCATCCGTGTTGCTGCAAAGGACATGAACTCACTTTTTTCTATGACTGCATGGTATTCCATGGTGTGTGTGTACCACATTTTCTTTATCCAGTCTACTGTGGATGGGCATTTAGGTTTATTTCATGTTTTGCTATTGTGAATAGTGCTGCAATGAACATACACTGTTGGGGTACACGTGTTTCCTAAACAAAGGAATGAACACACAAGACAACACAGGACAAGACATACATGGTGGCCGCCCCGAACGGCACACACTGCTTTATTTTATCCAGCCGTTTGTGGAATGTTGCCAAGTCACGGGGCATGTGTTGCTTCTCTGACCTTTCCTTGACTCGCAAGATCAGTAAACATTGACCATTTCCCAGAGCCCACTGTTTGCAGCTGGCTCCTTTGTCCTTCCTGTTTGCAGAGAAGGACTGTCCTGCTTTGTTTGCAAAAGCAGGGCTTATTGGGAACATCTCGTTTGTGAGCACGCAGTCCTCTACAATACACATGTGTGTCTTTGTGGTAGAATGATTTGTATTCATTTAGGTATATACCCAGTAATGTGACTGCTTGGTCTAATGGTAGTTCTGGTTTTTTGTTGTTGTTGTTGTTCTGTTTTGTTTAGTTTTTTCTCTTTCTTTTTTTATTATATTTTAAGTTCTGGGGTACATGTGTAGAATGTGCAGTAGTGTTACATAGGTATACACATCCCATGGTGGTTTGCTGCATCCATCAACCCATCACCTACATTAGATATTTCTCCTAATGCTATCCCTCTCCTAGACCCCCACCCCCCAACAGGACCTGTGTTCCCTCCCTTTGTCCATGTGTTCTCATTGCTCAACTCCCACTTATAAATGAGAACATGAGGTGTTTGGATTTCTGTTCTTGTGTTAGTTTGCTGAGAATGATGGTTTCCCAGCTTCATCCACGTCCCTGCAAAGGACATGAACTCATCCTTTTTTATGCCTGCATAGTATTCCATGGTGTATATGTGCCACATTTTCTTTACCCAGTCTATCATTGATGGACATTTGGTTTAGTTCCAAGTCTTTGCCATTGTTAATAGTGCCACAATAAACATATGTGTGAATGTCTTTATAGTAGAATGATGTATAATCCTTTGGGTATATACCCTGTAATGGGATGGTGGGGTCAAATGGTATTTGTAGTTCTAGATCCTTGAGGGATCACCACACTGTCTTCCACAATGGTTGAACTAATTTATACTCCCACCAACAGTGTAAAAGCATTCCTATTTCTCCACATCCTCTCTAGTATCTGTTGTTTCCTAACTTTTTAATGATTGCCATTCTAACTGACGTGAGACGGTATCTCATTTTGGTTTTGATTTGCATTTATCTAATAACCAGTGATGATGAACATATTTTCATGTTCGCTGAATGCATAAATGTCTTCTTTTGAGAACTGCCTGTTCATATTATTTGCCCACTTTTTGATGTTTTTTTTTTTCTTGTAAATTTGTTTAAGTTCTTTGTAGATTCTGGATATTAGCCCTTTGTCAGATGGATAGATTGCAAAACTTTTCTCCCATTCTGTAGGTTGCCTGTTCACTCTGATGATAGCTTATTTTGCTATGCAAAAGCTCTTTAGTTTAATTAGATCCCATCTGTCAATTTTAGCTTTTGTTGTCTTTGCTTTTGGTGTTTTAGACATGAAGTCCTTGCCTATGCCTAAGTCCTGAATGTATTGCCTAGGATTTCTTCTAGGATTTTTATGGTTTTAGGTCTTACATTTAAGTCTTTAGTCCATCTTGAGTTGATTTTTGTGTAATGTGTAAGGAAGGGGTCCAGGGTAGTTCTGTCTTGAGGAATCACCAAGCTGTTTTCCACAATGGTTGATCTAATTTATATTACCATTAGCAGTGTATAAGCTTTCCCCTTTTGATTAGTGATGTTGAGCATTTTTTCATATGCTTGCTGGCCACTTGTATGTTTTCTTTTGAAAAGTGTCTATTCATGGCCTTTGCCCATTTTTTAATGAGGATGTTTTTTGTTTATAAATTTAAGTTCCTTATAGATTCTGGATACTAGACTATTGTCAGATGCACAGTTTACAAATACTTTCTCCCATTCTGTAGGTTTTCTGTTTACTCTGCTGATAGTTTCTTTTGTGGTGCAGAAGCTCTTTAGTTTGCTTAGGTCCCATTTATCAATTTTTGGTTTTGTTGCAATTGCTTTTGGTGTCTTTATCATAAAATCTTTGCCAAGGCCTATGTCCAGGATGGTATTTCCAATGTTATCTCCCAGGGTTTTTATAGTTTTAGGTTACACATTTAAGTCTTTAATCTTTTCTGATTTAATTTTTTATATGGTGAAAGGAAGAAGTCTAGACTGAATCATCTGCATATGCCTAGCCAGTTATCCCAGCACCATTTATTGAATAGGGAGTCCTTTTCCTATCACTTGTTTTTGTCAGTTTCATCAAAGATCAGATGTATGGCTTTATTTCTAGGCTTTTTATTTTGTTCCATTGAGCTGTATGAGATTGTATGACTGTTTTTTGTTTGTTTGTTTGTTTGTTTGTTTTTACCAGTAACATGCTGTTTTGGTTACTGTAGCTGTGTGGTATACTTTGAAGTAGGGTAGTGTGATGCCTCCAGTTTTGTTCTTTTGGCTTAGGATTGTCTTGGGTATTTTGGCTCTTTTTTGATTCCATGTGAATTTTAAGACTTTTTTCTAATACTTTGAAACATTAAATTGGTAGTTTCATAGGAATAATATTGAATCTGTAAATTGCTTTGGGCAGTATGGCCATTTTAATAATATTGATTCTTCCTATTCATGAACATGAACAATTTTCATTTGTTTTGTTATCTCTGATTTCTTTGAGCACTTTAATAAGCCTTGATGTAGAGATCTTTCACCACCCTGGTGAGCTATATTCCTAGGTATCTTATTGCTTGTGGCTATAATAAATGGAATTGCATTCTTGATTTGGCTCTCAGCCTTGGACATTGTTAGCAAATAGACATGGTAATGATTTTTATACTTTCATTTTGTATCCTGAAACAGCTGAAATTCTTTATCAAATCTAGGAGCTTTTGGGCAGAGACTATGGGGTTTTCCAGGTATAGAATCACATCATTGGGAAACAAATATAGTTTGACTTCCTATCTTCATATTTGGATGCCTTTTCTTTCTCCTAATTGCTCTGGCTAGGACTTCAAGTACTCTGTTGAACAGGAGTGGTGAGAGTGGGCATCCTTGTCTTATTGTAATTATCGAGGATAATGCTTCCAGATTTTATTCATTATGATGTTGTCTGTGGGTTTGTCATAGATGGCTCTTCTTATTTTGAGGTATGTTCCTTCTGTGCCTAATTTTTTGTGGGTTTTGAACATGAAGGGGTATTGAATTTTATTGAAAACCTTTTCTGCATTTATTAAGATAACCATATGGTTTTTGTCTTTAGATTTGTTTATGTGGTGAATCACATTTACTGATTTGCACATGTTGAACCTACTTTGCATTCCAGAGATAAAGCCTACTTGATTGTGCTGGATAAGCTTTTTGATGTGCTGCTGGATTTGGTTTGCAAGTATTTTGTTGAGGGATTTTGCATTGATGTTCATCAAAGATACTGGCCCGAAGTTTTAGTATTTCTGAGTCTCTGCCAGATTTTGGTATCGGGATGACGCTGGCCTCATAGAATGAGGTGGGGGGGGGGATCCCTTCACCTTAATTTTTTGGAATAGTTTCAGTCGGACTAGTATCAGCTCTTCTTTATAATCTGGTAGAATTTGGCCATGAATTCATCTGGTCCTTTGGTTTTTCTCAACTAGTCCGAGGCTTTTTGTTACTGATTCAGTTTTGGAAACCACTATTGTTTTATGCAGGGATTCAGTTTCTTCCTGGTTTAGTCTTGGAAGGTTGTATTTCCAGGAATTTGTCAATTTGTTCTAGGTTTTCTAGTTTATGTGCCTGGAGATGTTTGTAGTAATTTCTGAGAGCTTTTGTTTTAGATGGGGTCAGTGGTAATGTCCTATTTTCATTTCTGATTGTGTTTATTTGGAACTTTTTTTTTTTCTTTATAAGTCTATCTAGTGGTCTAACAATCTTATTTGTTCTTTCCAATAACAAATTCCTCAATTAATTGATCTTTTATCTGGGTTTTCATATCTCTGTTTCCTTCAGTTAAGAACTGATTTTGGTTATTTCTTGTCTTCTACTAGATTTGGAGTTGGCTTGCTCTTTTTTTTCTAGTTCCTACAGGTGTTAAGTTAGGTTGTTAATTTGAGAACTTTCTGACTTTTTGATGTGGCCATTTTGCACTATAGACTTTCCTCTTAACACTGATTTAACGGTATCTCATAAATCCTGGTATATTGTATCTTTGCTCTCATTCATTTCAAATAATGTCTTCATTTCTTCCTTAATTTCATTGTTTACCCAAAAGTCCTTCAGGAGCAGGTTATTTAATTTCCATGAAATGGTATAGTTTTAAGTTATTTTCTTAGTATTAATTTTTATTTTTATTGTGCTGTGATCTGAGAGTGTGGTTGGTATGATTTCAGTGCTTCTGAATTTGTTGAGAATTGTTTTATAGTCCATTGTGTGGTTGATTTTAGAGTATATGCCATGTGTAGATGAGATGAATCTGTTGTTTTGAGTTGGAGAGTTCTGAAGATATCCATTAGGTCCATTTGGTCAAGTGTCAAGTTAAGGTCCTGATAATCTTTGTTAGTTTTCTCTCCTTTATAATCTTTCTAATACTGCCATTGGGGTGTTAAAGTCCCCCACTATTATTGTGTGGTTATCTAAATCCCTTTGTAAGTCTCTGAGAACTTGCTTTATGAATCTGAGTGCTCCTGTGTTGGGTATGTATATATTTTGGATAGTTCAGTCTTGTTGAATTTAATCCTTTACCATTATGTAATGACCTTCTTGGTCTTTTTAATTGTTGCTGGTTTAAAGTCTGTTTTGTCTGAAGTTAGAATGACAACCCTTGCTTTTTTTCTGTTCTCCATTTATTTGGTAGATTTTTCTTCATCCCTTTATTTTGAACCTATGGGTGTCATTGATGTGAGATGGGTCTCTTGAAGACAGCATACTGTTGAGTCTTACTTCTTTATACAACTTGCCTTTTAAATGGAGCATCGGGTCCATTTATGTTCAAGGTTAATATTAATGTGTTTGAATTTGATCCTGTCATCATGTTTTAGATGTTTATTATGCAGACTTGATTGTGAGTTTGCTTTATAATGTCAATGGTCCATGTACTTAAGTGTGTTTTTGTGGTAACTGGTAGTGGTCTTTCCTTTCCATATTTAGCACTTCGTATAGGACTCCCAGATCTCATAAGGCAGATCTGGTGGTGGAGTCACCTGGGACTTACCAAGCAGAGGAGATGGAGCAGTGGAGGCAGTGGCTTTCTTCTGCCTCCCAAGATTCTATCAAGACCCAATTCCAGTACTGCTTATTCCCTGAATTGTTCCTACAGATCTCCAGTCTAGTTATTCCATCTGACCCTCCTTTAAATCCATAGCCTTTGCTGTCTATACCATTCATGTGTTAACCTTGTCAAATATTTATCCTGTGATAAAATCATCACTCATGGTGATGGTGAATACATAACAAGGTAAAGATGTTAAAATAGAAAGTCTATTAGCCTAGACACTTCATTATAGAATCAGTCCCTCATTTAATAACCATATGACTTGGGCAAGTCACTGGATTTTTTTGAATCTCAATTTGCTTGTTCATCAGGGAAGAGGATCACACTGAACTTCTTACCTTAGGATATTTGGAGTTGAAATGAGGCAATGAAAAAAAAGTTTAAGATTTTAAACTTTTTTTAAAACTTTAGTGCTATGTTATTTTAAGGAATTTTAATCCAATATAGGAGTAATAATAGCATATATTAAACATATGTTATACAATAAATTTTTGATATTAATTGTCTTATGTAATCATTAGAAAACCCTATGAAGTAAAGATCATTATTATCTCTATTTTATAGATAAAGATTCTGAAGTATTTAGAAGTTAAACAATATACTCATGATGAAACCATTAGGAAATGAGAGAACCAGGCTATGAACATATGCAGCTTGGCTCCCGAAGCCATTATATTTGGCTGAATTCTGCTACATTACTTTCCATAAAGCTAAATTAAAAAGGTTTCTGGAGGAGGTAATGTCACTGGCACACCACAGGAAAATCATCCCCTTTATACTCATCTTAAAAATTATATTTTCTGGAGTGGCCTGATGAAACCCAAACAGCACTCCATGTAATTCTTATCTTTTCTGACTACTCTTTCCTAATAATAATTATTATGATAATTGATGATTGCTCCCAGTATATAAATGCCTTATCATTATCTTTTGATGTTATCAGTGAAATTTCTTTGCAAACCTTGTAAACTGGGATCTTGTACTTTGCCACCATGGCATCATCTGCATAACAGGTTTGTTTCCTTTACACTCCGGCCTAAAACCAATTGTGTTACATTCCATAGAATCTCCTTTGTTTTTTTCCCCCACATCTATCTCCCCAGGAATTAATTTAATTAGACTGTCATGTTAAGGTAAATCAACAAGGGAACAACATGTGTAGTTGTCATTCTAAATGGGAGTATGAATTCTTCTTAAGAGAATTATGAAAAACACAAATTTTAAGAATTTATTCCATGTGTACATATAAATATCAAATATAAATATAAGAAAAATGAGAGAAGATAGATTCAAAATGGCCTTACCCTTTACTAATTGTGTGTCATCTCTTTATTCCATGCAGATTTTTAGGATTTCTTAATATTATTGGTATTTGAGATTTTCTTAAATACTAAACATTTTCAAGGTGGACTTCTGAGCAATGTATCATATCATGTGATAGGGTGTCTAATAGATTGAGAACTCTTTAATAAGAGTTAACATTGGACTGAGAGATGACTAAGTGTTAGATATATGCATAAAGTATGCTACGAAGTAGTCATCATTGTTATCACCATTGTACTTTGAGAAGAATGGGGCTTAGAGAAGATAAACATATCCATTAGTAGAGCTGGAATTTCAGCCCAGGCTTCAGTCCATCAACAGGATCTTTAATTCTAACCACCATGCTTCCCAAAGAAAGACTACATTACCCAACTAGATAAATCATCAAGCCATATTTTTTTGTCATCTAGCTCAGCAACTCCTTTCCTGTATGAATGTCATTCCAAATCAGGAATATATCCATATTTGTTGAAGATTTACCATGGATCTAGTAGCAACCCTTTACAACACAGGAAAAAGATAACAAATTGTAATAGCTCATTCAAAACATACAAAGTTGCAAATTGTATTTAGAATAATTAGGAATCATAGAACCAAAGACTATGCTGTCTTATCCTATTTCTCATTCTCAAGATCTCACTTTAAATAGAATTACCTCTTTTCAAGGAAACATAATCTCCATGAAGATTAAATTTTATCCTTAATTCTGTCTATGCAGTGAATCACATTTATTGATTTGCAGATGTAGAACCAGCCTTCCATACCTGGAATAAAGCTGACTCGATCATGGTGTACTATCTTTTGGTTGTGCCTCTGGATTCAGTTTGCAAATATTCTATTAAGGATTTTTGCTTTTTTGTTTTATTTATTTATTTATTTTAATTTTTATTTTAGGTTTGGGAGTACATGTGAAAGTTTGTTACATATGTAAGCACGTGCCATGGGGGTTTGTTCTGCATATTGTTACATCACCCAGGTATTAAGCTCAGTACCCAACAGTTATCTTTTCTGCTCTTCTCCTTATTCCCACCAAGTAGACCCCAGTGTCTGTCATTTCCTTCTTTTGTTCATAAGTTCTTATCATTTATCTCCCACTTATAAGTGAGAACATGCAGTATTTGGTTTTCTGTTCCTATGTTAGTATCAATGTTCATTAGGGACATTAATCTGTAGTTTTCTTTTTTGGTTGTGACCTTGTCTGGTTCTGTTATCAGGGTGATACTAGCTTTGTAGAATGAGTTAGGGAGAATGTTCTCATCCTTGATTTTTTGGAACAGTTTCATGAGGATTGATACCAGTTCTTTGCACATTTAGTATAATTTGGCTGTGAATCCATCTGGTCCTGGGTTTTGTTGTTTTTTGGGGAGAGTGTTTATTACTGATACAGTCTCACAGCCCATTATTGGTCAATTCCAGACTTCTGTTTCTTCCTGGTCCAATTTTAGGAGGTTGCATATTTTCAGGAATTTCTCAGCATCAGTCATGATCTGCTGCAATTGCCTATTAAAGGCAATATTATCATTTTCCTTCTAAATTAGGAATAGTAAGCACTGTTTGTGAGACGTCATATCTACTTTGTGCTGTTCCTCTGCCAATATTGAGTTGCTTATCTCTATTGACATATGCAGCTTCTCTCTGAGCTGGCTCTAGACCTGTAAAATTAACTGTACATAAATTATCTTTTAAGAAGAGAATCAAAGATCAAATTTATCTACAAAGTTTGGTAGAAAAATAAGTATAAACCAGGCATGGTGGCACACACCTGTAGTCCTAGCTACTCAAGAGGCTATGATGAGAGGATCACCTGGGCCTAGGAGTTGGATGCTGCAGTGATCTATGATCGTGCCATGCACTCCAGCCTGGGTGACAGGGTGAGACCTTGTCTCTAAAAAAGTATTATTACTCTTATTAATATATAATAATTTAGAAATATAAAGTTCCATCTTAAAACCAGATGTTCAGAGCTCTAGCAGCTTTCTTATTGATGATCTGCCATTCCCACCCTGTCTTTGCAAGAAATGAACCAAACTTCATTTAGGAAACATCAGGTCTCACTTACTTTTAATGTAATCGTTTTTGAGCATTTTTCCTATTTTCTGTAATTTTCTATTTGCTTTTACTAAAAGTGAAATGATTTTCTTACAACTTAAAATGTAAGTTTTACACCACAGGGAAGAAAAATAAAAGAAAATATAAACTGTATGAAAGCAGGGATATTTTTTGCTTTTATTTTGCTGATGTATTTGTAGCAATTAGAGAAATATCTGCCGCGTGGTAGCACAAAAACATTGCTGAATAAACTGAACAAGTGTAATGCAATTCAGTGTTAATTTCCAAAGGAATTAAAGTATATGTATATATT
Organism: Rhinopithecus bieti; assembly: GCF_001698545.2. Lineage (NCBI taxonomy): Eukaryota > Metazoa > Chordata > Mammalia > Primates > Cercopithecidae > Rhinopithecus > Rhinopithecus bieti. Next base: position 512,933 of record NW_016826966.1, on the reverse strand, counting down.
GTACCACATTCTAGATATAGTGCTGGGTTATGTATGTACACTACTTCATCAAAGTAGCACAAAAACGTGAAGAGGAAACTACCTTTGAGAAAAAATATGCATTATTCTATGTTATATAACATTTAGAATCACTTTTTGTTAACTGAAATCATAAATAATTATGATAGTTTCCACTTGTGAGAATTCCAAACTAGATAATTTTGCCGATCTCTATAATAAACATAAAAAGAAGGCACCAATCTCGTTTTAGAGATGAAGACACCAAGACACAGAGAATAAGAGCTTAGGGCCAATGACCATTATATCTCCATCGTTCATTCCCTGGTATCACTCTCACATTCTCCGATCCCTCAGTCCCTTGGTCACTTCTTCCATCTGCCATCCTGAGATCTTCATTTATCTCTCTTCAAGTGCACATGGGGCCTGCAAACTTATAGAAATATTGAATGTTTTTAAATGAAGAAATGGCTTTTATCTAATATGTGAGAACAGAAAGACAACTAAGATTGTGATCTCTGGCATTCTAGTGGAATAAAAAGATTTTATTAACGAGTGTTCAGGGCTTCTCCAAATATTAGGAAGTTTACCAAATGCCTTTATTTAATATGCAATATAACTCCTGTGAAAACATCTTAACCAGCTTTTCTCTGTATTTATTTCACTAGAGAACCTCTTTTAAGAGTTGCTACCATTTAGGTAAGTATATTAATTTCAGTCCACTGGTGGATGATGCTATCCACTACAGGTAGATACCAATGTCTAGGGCACACATTTGTGGTGATTTTCTAATACAAAACATTTCTTTCTCATAAAATATGTCACTGCATGATGAAACTGGAGGGAGCCATGCCACTTCTCTGATACTTTGTTACCATAGATCTAAACCTCATTGTATATCTTTAAAATGCCTCTTTTAGATAAGATTCTTTAAAAATAAGATAATGAAAAATAAGCTCTTGAATTTAACTACATAGGAAATAATTGTCTGATGTGGACCAGACTATAATATCTGTAAAATATATGTCTTTGTAAACACTTGTCTCATTAATAAATTTCCTACTTAAAATTTGAATTACATATATAAAAGTAAGATGTTCTTGCTGAAAAATAATTTCCTAATGAGCAGCAAAGTCATGCAATCTATTTAGCAGAGTTATTATAGTTATTACTAATAAAATTGGCCTCCATTTAAATGTGGAGAACCTGCATTGGTTCCAATACCCATTATACGTTATCCTTAAATTACATATTGAAACTTGGTGGATTTATGCCAAGATGTAATCAGAAGGAATCATGAGGTGAGCAATTTTCAGAGCTCAATTTAATTCAACATATTTTTAACTGCATCTTCCAAGATTATAATTACATTTAACAATTGGTTTGATTGAAGGAGAAAAAAATCATACTGCTTCATTGACCACCATTTTCCATACTTGTTTGAATGGAATTGCATGTGATATAATTTGTAATAAGGCCAATTATGAGAAGAACAGGAACACTAGTATTTTTTAAATTCTGGTGGAATGTTTTAAAATTTTAATATAAAAGTTAAAGGGCCCTGTTTCTAGAACTCAGCATCACAGAATATATATATTTTTCCCTATTTATCACAGCAACTGGTGCATTAGTTGACCAGATAGAGAATGGGATGTTGAGTACAACAAAGGGTTGAATTTTGAAATCTGTTTCTTATAATCTCAGTTAAATCAGGCAAGGTGTTTAGCTAATATTGCTTTTTTACATCTAAAACAAGAATTATAAGCTTGCTTTACATAATTTTAGGGAAAAGTAAACTATATATATTTATATACACCATATATATTTATATGTGCCACATATATGTTTACATAGACCATATATATTTACTTATGCTATATATACATCAGTATACATATACCATATATGTATACCATATAGATATCATATATGTATTTGTGTATGTGTTTGTATGTGTGTATGTGTGTGTATCTCCTATGTTAGGAGAGAGTTCTCCATGAGTGTGTCACACTTTTACACATCTTGTGACAGCTGTTATTCCAGACTATCTTTCCAAGTACATTTGTAGAGCAAAGAGCCTTGAAAAATAGTGGTAATGTTTCCCTCTGAGACAGAGGGCATATTTCTTTCCTTATCAGCATAGTAAAGATATAGCCTTCCTTTGAGGCAAAGGTTAGGTGGGTTTGCTGTTAGCTTCCTTATAATATTGTGGATCTCCTAAGCTTGATGTTACTCAATGCGACACAAACTGACTGTGTGTATGTCATCTACCTGGGCATGTTCAACATTATCTCCTCTATGGAATTGGAGGGCAAGGAATATCATGTGAACATGATGTTTATGTTGCTTGCTGTGCCACGAGTCATAAATTCCTTTGTCTCTGACTCCAGAGTCATGTATTCTGCTGGCACCTATGAAACTGGGGTAAGCTAACTTGTTAGATTGTAGCAAGGGTAACATTTCAGTGCCATCACAGTTCTTGACACTGAGGCACTTATCAGAGGAAGATATTATTTCTTCCCATTTTGAATCATGTGATTTAAAAATAACTGGCATGTAAAGAAAAAGACGTGAATAGCCTTATGTTATGTGTAAATTTTATATTATCACCAAGGAAGCATTCCTGAAATTACAACTGACATGTATATGTCTAATAAGCATTGCCGAACCTCTCTTATTTCCACCTTATGTTTTCCCTTTCCTTTATTTAAATCAATAGTGTTAGGAGAAGAAATTAGGGAGAAAACCAAAATGATTGACTTAACCAGAGAACCAGAATTTTGGGGGATTTAATATTTCTGTAAACAGAGAAAACTGGGAGCTGAAACCCAGTCATGGCTTATCCCACTGGCTAAGCTCACAAAATACGCAAATCTGTTTTAGCCA
>NW_016826966.1:463819-509826 GCF_001698545.2 Rhinopithecus bieti | reverse complement strand
CAGAGAAAACTGGGAGCTGAAACCCAGTCATGGCTTATCCCACTGGCTAAGCTCACAAAATACGCAAATCTGTTTTTAGCCATTTTGGTGGGGGAAAATGTAGTGTTTTGATAGTCCCTTTTAAAAAGAAAATCTGGGTAATAATTGCCACTTGGAAACAATATATAAATAGCAGGTTAAATATTTTAATTAGGTCCTTCTTTCAGTAATCTATGAAACTGAATAAGACCCTTTATTTCATGATCACATTATATTAGCCAATACCGCCACTACAATTATAAAATAAACGTAAATGAAAAATATTCCACGAATCTTTTTTTCTTCCTTTTTTTCTGCTTAAAAACAACAAATGGCAGAATTCTCTTCTTTGTTTCCTTAGGACATTAAAGTACCTCTATCTGTTTCATACCTCAAAGTAGAGATCAAATCAAAACATAGCAATTCTTTCATTAAAGTGTAAACTATGCCTCTCTTTTTCCATTAAATGCCTTTGGCATGAAATAAAACGGGTTTTATGTTGAGGCAAGACATTGGAACAGCAGCAAGCACACCCTGTCACTGCCTACCTGAAATATAAAGCTGCCTCTTTAATACCTAAATTCTTACCTACTGTAGGAATTCCAGGCAATGAGATAGCCTGGTTGGCAAAAAAGTAAAATAAAATAAAGTCAATTATTGATGTTATTGATGTTTGTTCATATTTTCCTTGCAGTAACTTTTTAAAAAACAAATGCTTGATGCTAGTGGATAAAAACAACCATTATGAATTGATGTACCAGGGAGATATTGAGTATCTACTACATTGTCAGCACTGGCTGGATGCTTATTTAAAATTCCCCTGATTGATTGACTGATGATGCTTGTTTCTATCCACTAGTATCAGTAACTGATTTTTTATTTCCTTAATTTTTTCTGATAAGGAAATAAGTTAAAATTTGCTGAAATTCAATGCAGATATAAAATAAGATAGAGTGTTGATATTTAACATTTTATATTTCCAAATTGTCATCAAAACTGTTGTGAATAATATATCACTAGGGATATATGTTGTGAAATAGTTAATTGATGTAGAAAGTACTTCAATAGACTTCATGTTATTTATCTTGTTTTCTTTGTGTGTTAACTGTGCTATAATAGGATCAGGGTTCAACTACATTTGAATATGATCAGTTCATAAGTTCAATAGCTTAAATAAGAGCCATTAAATGTGACATTATTAACATTTAAATTTGACGGATGGTACCAGGATCTTTTGTTTTCATGATTAGGGCAAACTACTGCACTGATCATTTTAAAGTACATTTTAACATTCAGGAATCATCATATTTACATATTAAAAACTAGGAAACCAAGCCTGGTGCTGTGCCTACAGTCTCAACTACTGTGGAGGCTGAGGCAGGAGTATCACTTGAGCTCAGGAGTTTGAGCTCCACTGTGGGCAAGAGATCAAGACTTTATCTCTGAAAACAAAACAGAACAAAACAAACAAACAAAAAAACACCTAGTGAACCAAAGAGCTTATAAAATTTACCTATGATATTAAGAAGATAGGGCATTTGTAAGAATCTGTCATGTCTTGGAAACACCTAGAGTAGTATCTTAACAACCTATTGCAAGCTTCGAAAAAAAAATAATTAAAGAAGAAGAGGAAGAGAATGGCATGTGAATAAGCTATACTGAGGTGGGGACTTCCTGGCTTCAGGTACTTTACATTCTAATGGTTGGTTCTTAGTTCCTACTATCAGGGTTGATGGTGAGTATCTGCTGATAAATGCACTAAACACATTTTTAAAAATACATTTTCTCCCATAAATTACAGCAGTAAATAAGTTGACAACTTTGATTTGCCCTTCAAATCATAGCCTTAGAAATTCTTAATGGAAAGAACTTTGTCATTAATGTGAAAGTGTTAAACATATTGCAAAGAGTCATGTGATTAAAAGTGGTGAACTCATGGCATATATAACATTTTGTCAGTCTTTCCTAAAAAATATTGGAATGTTTTTAGTGTAAAGTATCTGGAAGCTTTATTATTATTATTATTATTATTATTTATTGCCTGATTTTAAAGATTCAAAAACAGTTTTACAAGTTTGCCCATATGCTCAACTGCTATCTGTGTATGTTGTGATTGGTTTATTTGTAAAATGCATTTCAAGGTAAGTTCTCATTTAAAGGGACCTATATCATAATTCAAATGTGTTAAGCTACTGAGATTCTTTTTCTGGTTTAAGGATGATAATACAGTACAGGGTCCCATCTCCTTTAAAAAAAAAAAAAAATGCCCAAAGAATAATTATTAAACAAACCCAAAACAAAATGAACCCAAAATTCATTTTGTCTTTATAAATTTTTGGAAACAATGATATGAGCTCTATATGCCAACTTGTACTTTTTATGAAGAACTGCCACCAAGTGGAAATTTAACGCAAATTTAGCTTACTGCTTAAAACTTTGATGAATAAGATATTTGAAATAGTCATTTATAACCTATGTTACCAGTTGTTACTCTAAATGGCAACCTAGTAACCAAGTATCAAGTTGAAGACAAACCCAGAAGGAGAAACCTTTAAAAACTTAAAATTTGAAAATAATTCTGCGATCATAAATATTTACATATTTTACATTTGGCAACAAGTTTACTGTTAACAATTCTATTGCATGCAAAATGTCTAACTAAGTAAAATCTATGTTATGTGTCAACTTCCTTATTTGTATAATGGAGATATCATCAATAGCATCTACCTCACAGGGCTGTTGTGAGAAATAAATGAGTAAGTGTAAGTAGAGCTCTTAGAAGTGCAGTTAGCTGGAATTGCTCAGTCCTTACTAGTCCCATTACCAGGTCAATGGTTTTTAATGAGTGAGACAAGTCCCTTTTAGGGCCTTATCAGAATTGCTTGGGAAACTCTCAAATTGAAGCCATTTCCCACGCCTGTAAAATCTCCCACAAACTCTAATGGGTTCTGCTCCCTTCCCCCATTCTTCCTTCTCATACTCATACGCTGAATCCTTTTCCCACAAACCTCTTTACTGATGAAAATGGGTTAAACACCTCATATGTACCATTGCAAATTAATTGTTCAGAAACCTCTTCTAGAAGCTAAAAAGCCAACTGTTCTAACTTGTAGGAGAACTAAAATAAAAAGAGAGACACTTCGTACATGCTGCAAAGGGGCTGTATTAGTTTCCTTTTGGTTCTGTAACAAATTACCACAAACTTAGTGGCTTTTTAAATGACATGAATTTAGTGTTACAGATGTGGAGGTCAAAAATCTGAAATAGGTATTACAGGGTTAAAGTCAACGTGTCAACATGTTCCCAGACCAAACAGAAGGTCAGGCTGCTATTTTCTGCAGTCCAATAATGAGATGCAGATGAACTGGGGAGGAAGAGAGTTTTTATTTCTGCAATAAGTTACAGGGAGAAGGCCTGGAAATTATTACCAGAACAACTCAAAATTACAAAGTTTTCCAGAGCTTATATACCTTCTAAGCTATATGTCTATGTGTAAGTGTATATTTCTGTAAAGACATAAGTGATTAACTTCTTTTAATCTATAACTAAGGTCTAATCCTGAAGACCTTCCTCTGTAGCCTCAGTAAACTTACTTAATCTAAATGGGTCCAGGTGCCGGGGTGATTACCCTTATCTTGTCTGCTTCTAAATTACACAGGTTTGGGGAGTTCCTTTAGACCCCCAACAAACTTGTTTGTGGAGGCCTGGGGAGTTTCTTCAGATTCCCAATAAAGCTTGTGTAATTCTAAATGGGTCCTGTTAGGAATTCCATTGTTATCTTGTCATGCTTTAAGGCCCAGGAAAGGCCTAGGCAAAACTCTTGGTGGGCTTTTGTTACATTTCGGCCTTTACAGGGCACTGGCTTTTTCAGCTTTTAATATTAAATGTAACTACTCAGTCAGTACTGAAACAGTTGTTATGGAGGCCTGCAGTAGTGAGACCTGGCCTGCAACAATCCCCACTGCCAATTTGCGCATGATTTCTATCATGCTTGTATATTTATTTACCATGATAATTGTAGGGAGTTGTCTTTCTGGCAACTTCCTGCTGAGAGAGGGTCATTGCTGTGGGACACCAAACACAGAGCTGGAGTGGAAGAGGTCAATTTGTTCCTGGTAGCACTCCCTGTTTCAGGGACTTAGAGGAAGTGCCTGCTGAAACATAATAGTATGCAACAGCAACATATACATAGGTTGCTGCTATTTTCTTCTGAAGTTTAAGTTGTCAGTTCACAGGGCTTTAAGAAAGCACAGCTTAGGTTTCAGTTATTTCTAATTAGGAAAAATGGGGAAAAGGAAAAGGAAAATTGAAAACATTGTTTTGGAGAATTGTAGCAAGAGAAATTAGAATTTAATCCAAACTGTAGAAAATAATAAAATTGAAAACAGCAAGTAAGCCTAGAATTTAGCAACAGGTATACTATAGTTTTGAAATATTTTTCTCTCTTCAATTTCCCATTTTTATTAAAAGACAAATAATGATAGGACTGGTTTACTTTATTTACTTCCACTCCAGTGCTGTGTTTGGTGGCACACAATAATTTGACATAACAATTATAATTATTATTGATAACATACACTCAGATATATAGAATTATAGGAGTTTCCCATAATTTTGGAACAGATACCAATGATATATTTGTACAAATACAGCCCAAAGAAAGCCAAACCCCATTTAATATTTGTAAATGCTTCCTGTATGGTTTTGGTACCAAATAAACCAAATTTCACCTTTACATTAGTGTACTATTAATGTTAAACCCAATTCTTAATAAAGTCTCATAGATATATTTACTGAATTTTAATATTTGACCGTAAGATTTTTATAGACCTTTTATAATCTTTCATAATTTTCATTAAAGAGTATGTTAGTACTCCTAAGAGAAAACCGTTATGTTTTATTTTAATGCTCAATTTATATAAAAACTGGATAATAGCCTTTAACTTCAGCCAATATGTTTACACACAGAATTTCCTTTACAATCAAACTTCCACAGATTGCTTAAATCTTCATTTTTTTATCCAATTTAAAACAATCCTTTAAACTTTTAATATAGGCACAAATCCACATTCTCATGCTTCCTTATAATGTTTTTACCAAAAGTATATTTTATTTCCTTACACACCTTGCATGTAAACTGTTCCTTTGATAGTCTTAAATATACATTACACTGTTAACTCTTAGCAACCTTTACTTTTGGTGAAAACCTTAGTAAGTTTGGGATTTTAATTATGTACTACGTGTGGAGCCTAGTGAGAGGTGAAGCCAGCTGTACTTCCTGAGTCGAGTGGGGACTTGGAGAACTTTTCTGTCTAGCTAAAGGATTGTAAATGCACCAATCAGCACTCTGTAAAAAAGCACTAATCAGTGCTCTGTGTCTAGTTAAAGGATTGTAAATGCACGAATCAGCACTCTGTGTCTAGCTAAAGGATTGTAAACACACCAATCAGCACTCTGTAAAATGGACCAATCAGCTCTCTGTAAAAAGGACCAATCAGCAGGATGTGGGTGGGGCCAAATAAGTGAATGAAAGCTGGCCACCCGACCCAGCAGGGGCAACCTGCTCACGTCCCCTTCCACACTGTAGAAGCTTTGTTCTTTCGCTCTCCACAATAAATCTTGCTGCTGCTTACTCTTTGGGTCTACACTACCTTTATGAGCTGTAACACTCATTGTGAAGGTCTGAGACTTCACTCCTGAAGTCAGCAAGACCATGAACCCACTGGGAGGAAAAAAAAAAAAGATGTGCCACCTTTAAGTGCTGTAACACTCACTATGAAGGTCTGTGGCTTCACTCCTGAAGTCAGTGAGGCCACAAACCCACTGGGAGGAACAAACAACTCCAGACGCACCGCCTTTAAGAGCTGTAACACTCAAAACTCACTGTGAAGGTTTGTGGCTTCACTCCTGAAGTCAAGCGAGATCACGAATCCACCAGAAGGAAGAAACTCCAGACACATTTGAACATCTGAAGGAACAAACTCTGGATACACCATCTTTAAGAACTATAATATTCACTGCGAGCATCTGTGATTTCATTCTTGAAGTCAGCGAGACCAATAACCCACCAGAAGGAACCAATTCTGGACACACTAGGACCTAGATAGAAGTGCAGATAAGGTTTGACTTATTCCATCATCTAACTCTATGTGTCCCAGGCCTTACCTAGCTGTAAAGATTTAGCTGTAAAGGCTTTACCTGTAAAGCGGTACAGGTAGGAGTCATAGTGGCATTTTATAAAGTATTTAGAAGGCCTAATCACCTCTAAATTGTACAACATTTGTTTCATAAATTCCCTTTCATAAATTCTTTCATGACTTACACAGACAAGCTATGACATGTGTTGACTTTCTGACTTGTCCTACATGATAGAGCAGGAGCACCATCATCTTGGACAAACACCACCACTTTAAGTTCCAGCTCCTTTGCTAACCTCATGCATTTCAAGGAAATCGCTTATCTTCTAAAACCAAACAGCCAGAAAAAGCAGATAGTAAAACACAGATAGATAGGTCAGGCACAGAGGGAAGTGTGAGGGAAGTCTCTTATATAACTGTCAAACTTCACACTATACATTGGGCCCCAGTAAAACAGTGGGCCTTAATAAAAACATCCCTTTCCCTTCAGGTGCACTAAGAAAGGGAATCAGTGGGGATATGCCTGCAGCTGCACAAAGGTATATGGGAACAGATACACAGCTCTCCCTCCCAGATAAGCACAACAAAGACACACAGAAGCAGTCCAAACCTCTGATAAACTCACCTGCCCTGAATCCTTAAAAACTCTTAGTCTGTAAGAGAAAGGGCCTCTGACCTAACTTGGCCAAAAACCCCTCTCAGGTTTATTCTCTAAAATATACCTGTCTTTAATTGTCGAACCACTTTTTGTGTTTCTTTCCTCTTTTATAAATTCTTACATGAAATAGTCTTCTTTTAAACAAGCAGTCATTTTACTTTAGGACAAGAATTTACCATACAAGATTTTTTCTTATATAAAATATTTTTTTCTTTAATACCTTTTTGCATAGCTAAGGGCATGGCTAATTTTATATATCCCCAGGCCTTATCTGGAATTTAACACTCCAAAATAAATTGAACAAATTTTAAGTTAAAGAAGCAGTTTATGACCTAAAGCATTTAGCAAACCTAATGTTTGATCTACATAATTTAGACCAAATGTTTACATTTTTGAAGGTATTTTTATTTTACCAATAATTTTAAAATTCTATTTTTGTAACTTTCTTTATATCTCTCTTATTTCCTGGTTTCTCTTACCTTGTTTTATATATAAACTTTAAATAAGCTTTGAATTAGACAAAATTAGTTCCCTTTTAAAAGGACACAAATTTTAGGAAGAATGTTTTCCTACCACGTATTTTATTGAAAATACCCCAATATTGAGATATTAGTTGTTTAATTTAATATAACTTTAGATTCTAAATTATGACATTTGTTTACAAATATTTATCCCATTACATGTATCTAATTATTTATTTTAATAATTTACCTAGATTATTTACAAAAACTACGATAGTCATTATTTAAAGTTGTGAAACCACCATTGCAAAATTATAACTGAGACAGTGAAAATGATCTGACCTAACTGACTCCATCTTGGGTCTAACCACCAACCTATTCTTGTTCATTAACTTAGTTTATAGTTTAGCTTTGAAACAAAGATGATAACAGCCCTTTCCCAGAACAGACTTTCTTCATGTCTGTGGACTAGACTGTATAAGGCCACAGGATTAGAAGTTAGGGTATTTTACTAAATAATTGAAGATGTAGCTATCTTCATTAAACCAATATTAATATTTTATTGATTAAAAATTACACAAGCAAAGATCAGTCTATTTGGGGCTGAGTTACAGTTTTGTAGCCTTTATGCCAAATTTGGACACCTTATAGTATTTGGCAGAAGTAAATATGAAGTTGCTTGATCAATAAATGCAAACAAAAATGTATGCTGGCAACTCTTAAGACATTTCTAACATTATTTTATCAATAATTGCTAAAGCTAGCTTACTTTATTGAAGATCTTACTTTAGTCACATAAACTTGAAAAAGGATTCCTTTTTTATGTTAAAATATTTAAGCGCTTTTATTTTTCTTTGAGACAATTAAGTAGAACTCTTTTATGTGAAACATGGTGTACACAAGACATAAATACATTGACATATCAGGCATGCCAATAGATACATATTTTATAGATTCATAAGACCTCCTTTTTCCTATCTTGATAACCTGGTTTATTACTCTGGCAGTTGTCAGCTAAATAGCCCTAAATCTGCATATTAAAGGAAATAACTCAGGTGAAAAATCAAATGGCAAGATTTACATCTCAAGGTACACAGAGAAAAAGTCTGGTGGTGCTAGAAGGAGATTAAATATAGATGCCAGATCAAACATAAAATTATAGAAATTTAACATAGGACTGTATAAGGAGATTAACTTTATTTAGATATTGACTACCCATCTTCGAACTGGATCTTTGAGCTCTGGGCAGAACCCACACTGAATCCTGGGTTTTTCAAAAAGGGAGAATTATTATAAGGCTAGACTATGTGATGTTTTTACAGTGCACTTAAATTTTTTTCCAAACAGAGACATTTCTAAGTGTCTAAATTACATTTTTTTTTCTTAAAAATCCCAGTGTAACTTCTGTCGCAATCGCTGTTAATGAAGAAAACAGAATTGAGTCAACTGAGAAGAAAAAACTTTTGCTCAAAAAGACAAGGTCCTAGGAGAGAAATAAAACAAAACATGAAGGCCTTCTCAATACAAACATGCACACTTGCACACCCACATATACACATCTTGGATGTTAACTTTTAGTTAAGCTGACTTTCAACCACTGAGCTCCTAATTTTTTTTTTTTTCTTCCCAGAGGCCTTTCAGCAGGAATGGACCCAATATCTCCTATTTTCAAGTTTACATGGTATTAAAAGGAATAAGACAGATACACAAACAAGTGGAGACAAATTTTGGACATCACAAGGGGGATTGCACGCCGGCAAAACAGATTCAAAACAAACTCAAAACCTGATCTCAACCAAAATGCAAAGTGGGTGTATGAGCTCTTCCTATTGCTTCCCTTGGTGGTACCGGACAAACAGCTCAACGAGTCCAGTCTCCTGGCATACGATCCAGTTAACCCAGCTTTTGAGCATGTCTGCTCCTAATCTCTGTTCTTCCCCAGTAGCGAAAGGAACGTGCAGTTTTGCGCATGGGACAGCCCTTGGGAGGATCCCCAGGAAAATCTCACCAGCAGCTGCTGGGTTCCTCCTGAAGACTGTCTCCTCATAAGCCGCTGGCCACGGAATGCAAGACCATCCCAGTCTCTCCTGGCTGGCTCACCAAATTTTGTTCCCAGACCAAACTGAGGGTGGGGCTACTATTTCTCGTGGCTCAATATCAAATGCAGATGAACTGGGGAGAAAGAGAGTTTTTGTTTCTCCAACTGGTTACAGGGAGAAGGCGTGAAAATTATCTCCAGACCAACTCAAAATTACAAGTTTTCCAGAGCGAATAAACCGTCTAAGCTGTATGTCTACATGTAAGTGTGCATTTATCTAAAGACAAGTGACTAACTTCTTCTACTCTGTAACTAAGATCTGAATCCTGAAGACCTTCCTCTGGAGCCTCAGTAAATTAACTTAATCTAAATGGGTACAGGGGCTGGGGCGATTACCCTTATCTTCTCTGCTTCTAAATTACGGAGTCCTGGGGAGTTCCTTTAGACCCCCAATAAACTTGTTTGTGGAGGCCTGGGGAGTTTCTTCAGACCCCCCAATGAAACTTATTTAATCCTAAATGGATCCTGTTAGGAATACCTTTGTTATTTTGCCATGCTTTAAGGCCCAGGAAAGGCCTAGGCAAAACTCTTCAGTGGGCTTTTGTTACATTCCAGCCTTTGTATAAGGGCACTGGCTTTTTCTGCTTTTAATGTTTATCTTAACTACTCAGTCAGTACTGAGACACTTGTCATGGGGGCCTGCAGTAGTGAGACCTGGCCTGCAACAAACAGAGAAACAGGAAAGATATACATTACTTCTAGGAGGAGAATCATTTATTTCTCTATTCCAGCTTCTAGAGGTAGCCAGCATTCCTTGGCTCACGGCCCTTTCCTCCATCTTTGAAGCCGCTCATTATATCACTCTGATATCTGTTTTGTCCTCACATCTGCTCTAATCCCCCTGCCCTCTTCTTTCAATTGTGAGAACCTTTGTGATTACATTGGGCCCACCCAGATAATCCACTATAATAGCTCCATCTCAAGAACCTTAATCACATCTACAAAGTCTTTTTTCCCACATCAGGTTAATATATTCACAAGATTAGAACATGGACTTCTTTGGGGGTCTATTATTCCATCTGCCATTGAGGGTAAACTATTTGAATAAGCAACAAGAAGAGTAATGCATAATCTGGGCTCCTGGGAATTAGAAATCAACATGAATTTCATGACGTGCCTAATGGGAATCATCAGTAGTTTGAAACAGTCAAATCACATGCAAAAGTAGCTACATGGAAATTAGTAGGGCAACTTGTAGCTCAGAATCTCATAATCAAGAACTTATTTAAAAACTTTCTATAAGCCAGTGTAGTGAAGTAGAACCACTTCTATCATTCTCTAGCTGTGTGAGTTTGGGTAATTAGAGCCTCTTTGAAGGGCCGGGCGCGGTGGCTCAAGCCTGTAATCCCAGCACTTTGGGAGGCCGAGACGGGCGGATCACAAGGTCAGGAGATCGAGACCATCCTGGCTAACATGGTGAAACCCAGTCTCTACTAAAAAATACAAAAAACTAGCCGGGCAAGGTGGCGGGCGCCTGTAGTCCCAGCTACTCGGGAGGCTGAGGCAGGAGAATGGCGGGAACCTGGGAGGCGGAGCTTACAGTGAGCCAGGATCCGGCCACTACACTCCAGCCTGGGTGACAGAGCGAGACTCCGTCTCAAAAAAAAAAAAAAAAAAAGATAAGAAAGATGGCCTAAAAATATTATACATGAAAATAATATATGCAGAATGCCTATCTTACTGCCTGACACATTCACTATTATAACTGTTTAGTAACAATTAATTTAAATTATCTAAAGTTGATTTTTTGGTGCTTTGGTAGAACACTATATGTGTCAGAGAACTATGTGGGTTAATGTTAAAATCATCATTCTTATTGGGTTCCTACGTGTTGTTCATATTGGTTTTTGCTTCTGTAATTGTAAGGCAATGCTGCTTGGTACAGTGAGTCCAGAGTAATTTCTAATAGTAAGGGTAAAACTATTAATAGCTAATAAGCAGTGAGTGCTTAAAATTATGATACACACTGTTCTAAATGTTTTACAGGTTTCATCTCTTTAATCCTCACCCTGACCCTATTAGCACATGGTTTGTAATTTGTCATCATCTTGGCAGGGCTCTTCTCATGCTAAGACATGACTCACTGGCGTGTTACGCAAAACTGATTTGCTAATCAAAGGAAAAAATTAGAGCGAAATGGAATGTAATATCACTTTAGAAAATGTCTGAAATTACTTTGTCAAAAACGTGTAGCTGAAAGATTGTGAGTTATGTAAACCCACTTGCCTGAGTAATCCACTTTCCAGTACAATCTATTTTTATAAATTGTTTAAAATTTTTGCAGGCAGAGCCCCCAAAGGCAGGAGAACAATCTAATTTCAACCTTCAAATCAAACATATGTGTTTAGAGTAGGTCTTTGTAATATTTCTTTCTTGTCCTGCCCTTTTCTTTTACTCAGTGGCTGCTTCTGTTTAGTGGGTAAAACCTCTCGTGGCTGCCAGGTTCGTCATTCTGCCTAAGTGCTGCTTGCAGTGAATTGAGTAAAACAGGGACCGGAATTGGATACTTTGGTATCTGACAAGTAGATGAGAGATAGAAAAAAAAAAAAAACTCTCCAGCATAAATACCACCTACAGAGATGAACCCAAAGTGTGTCTAACACATCTTACATCATTGACTGGAAATCCACACACTTACTGCATGTCGATGAGCAAATCAAAGATAGATAAGCAAATTAAAATATATACTTTCATATCTGTGAGTACTTAAAGTGACCTAAAAGAATATTAACATGCATTTTCTCAAAGCGAATATCTATTTGTGATCATTTTTAGTACAGAAGCCATAACCATAAATAACCCAGCAAAGGACACACAAAATAGCCACAGGATTATAAACTTTCTTTTCATTCATCTGATAAAAGAGCTTTGAAGCATGGGGTGCTTCAAGAACTATTATTTAGTAGGAGCCAAAATAAACTTGCATAAATTCTAAACAAAACAATTATCAAAAAGAACTTTGAGTACTTCCTATGGTTAAAAAGCAAAGATCAAGAAGAACAAGTAGAAACATCTCCTCCTCCCCTAATATTATCTACTTTGTGTTATTGCTAAAGAAAATTAGTTGGAAGAGCTGTCCGTATGTACAGGCAAAGTAATTAGTAGACTAGGGTGTAATTTGAGTGTAATTAACTGATTAAATGGAATAAAATTATTTGGTCCTAAGAATAGGACTGAGTATTGGAAACTGTGGCAACAAGGTTAATTCCTTCTGGAAGCAACTGCGTATTTACTGGATTCAAATTAACATTTTATATACAGGTATTTACTCATTTTAACTGCCTATTACCACTTGGAAGAGAGCATTCTCCAATAAATTTGAAAACAGAAACAAGTATAATTTGATGGGGAAAAGAGCAGGGATTCTCTAAGGGAATAGACAGTGTGGGAAATGTATTCCCTGCCTTGGGAGACCCTGAACATTGGCTCCCAGGAGGGAAGGATCTCAGTTGAAATGTTTTAGTCATTTGCTCACCTTAATTATTTAGCACAGCATTTAAAACATAAATATGGACTCAGTAAATATTTATGGAAAAAATGATGGTGATGATGACAATGATTAACATTTGAATTATCCACTAGTGTCAGAAATTATTTCGAAGTTCCTGACACTTAATTTTGTTTTTTTTGTTGTTGTTGTTGTTTTGTTTGTTTTTACTATTTCAAACTACCCTGCAAGGTAAGAACTGAAGTATAGAGAAGATAAATACAGAGAATTTGCCCAAGATTATGCGGCAAGAAAGTACAAATGCCAGAATTCAAAAGGAGCAGTTGGGCTTCAGAGCCCTAGTTAGAACAAAGGCAGGCAAAAGGATGGAAAGTTAGGGAAGCAAGGGGGCAAGGGGGTTGGGAGAAGAAACATAAAAAGGTAAAAGAAGGAGAGAGTGGAAGCTTTGCGGACTGTTTGTCTGTGATCACTCCTAAAGCCCAGCAGCGACACTGTGATTTCTCACTCACAAACTGTTGGTTGGACGGATGACATTCAAAAGGCAAAGGAGGCAAATAAATAGAAAATACCCAGGCAGATGCCTCGCAAGCCAGAGTTGAGAAATTCAGTAACTCACTGGTGCTTTACTTGTCTTAGAGCTGGTCTGGCTCAGCGTCTCCCCTCTTGCCTGGAATGTAGGGACAGAGATAAGGAAACCCGAGGCATTCACACAGTTCCTCAGGGAAAGAGGTCTTCCCATTTGCCTGACAATCCAATATTCTCTTTACCCAAAAGCACTCATCTAGCTGGCGAGCTGCTTGTCTGGTTTTCTTACGAGCAACATTTTATATATCTCATGATACAATGGAAGGTAGTTTAACCATTCAAATTTGACTCTATTTTTTCTCTTCTAACTCTTTTCAAAGGCTTATTGATATATATTACAGCCTAAGATCATGCTGGGGGATGATTTCAAATTCATTGTGCCACCCTTGGCTCATTCATAATTTTACGTATTTAATATAATTAAATACCTTTTCCTGCAATGTCAAACACTGGGAAACCATTTAAATAAACAGAGTAAAGGTTTGCTTCTGCAGTGTGATTTCAAAGTTGGAAAGTCAAGCTGTCTCACCAGACGGGGAGATATCTCTCCCATCCACTTGCTTAAATCTGAAATATCTTTAACAGAAACAAAGCCTTTTTTTTTAATCTGTGAGAGATACAGTATAAAACATAAGTCCTCCTGAAAGAGGCAAACCATGGACTTACAATGATACTAAGTTGTAAATAACTAATACTAGTTTCTATGGGGATTCACATACTTTGAGGGTGATAGAACAGAGCAAAAGAGCCCCTGGGGGTTGGGCTGGGCGCGGTGGCTCACGCCTGTAATCTCAGCACTTTGGGAGGCTGAGGTAGGTGGATTACCTGAGGTCAGGAGCTTGAGACCAGCCTGGCCAACCTGGTGAAACCCCATCTCTACTAAAAATACAGAAATTAGCTGAGCATAGGGGCAGGCGCCTGTAATCCCAGCTACTTGGGAGGCTGAAGCAGGAGAATCACTTGAACCGGGGAGGCGGAGGTTGCGGTGAGCCGAGATCACACCATTGTACTCCAGCCTGGGCGACAGAGCGAGACTCCGTCTCAAAAAAAGGAAGAAAAAAAAAAAGCCGTTGGGAGTTGCAGGAAGAGGATGGACAGTGATAGAGAGGAAAAGAGCAAGACAAGAGGAAATGGCTGTACATCTGTGTCGCCCACCTCCCAATTTTTCTTAAGTTTGCACCAAGATAATTAATACTATTTTTCATTCATTGGATGGAAAAATAAAGTATCACATACAGTTAAGAACTTCAATTGTGATCTAGAATACCCAGATTTCAAACTTTGTTCTGCCATCCAACAGGGGTGTGAGCTAGAGCAGTTTCCTCTCCTATGCTACCACTCCTCCATCTGTAAAATAAGATAATAATAGCAGCGTTTTATAGGTTTGCCAAGAGGATTAAAATAAATAAATATGTAAAGCACCTAGAAAGCTGCCTGCCATATAGTAATTGCACCATAAATGTTAACTATTATTGTCGTTATCAGTATCTTTATTTTGTAAGCATGATTGATAAATAAGACAAAGGGCTTCTCATAGGTTAACATCTCTGTAGTTATTTCTTTAGGTCTCACTAAATCAGATAGCACCAGTACTAACAGGAACAAAATAGAAAACTGTTAGAATTGTTTTGCTTTTAAATATTTGTTCTACTGGCTGCCAAGGTTATGTCAACTATACTTAGAGGCTGTTTACTGATCAAAAAAATGTTAATCTAATCACAGATTGCTCTTAAGCTAGAAAGTAATAATTACTCCACATCACTAGGCATTTTTAAAGTTAAAAGGATTTACAAATATTGACAAACAAGTCATTAAAGAATAAAACTTTTGTCTTTCTTAGATAAGGTTATTTATAATGTCCTTGTATAATTTGGCTAATGTAAATTATGATTCTGCAATTCAATTTTGTCCTCCCTGCATCATTCATTCTGACATTATTGAATGTTAAAAAAAAATGAAAATGAATTACTTGGAAATGCATTCAGAATCATTAAATTTTCTAGCTGAAAGGGACCTTGGAAATTCTATAGCACTCAATCTAAAGAATTTAAGTATCTTCCTAAGGTGCCACATCTTCAGGAAGAGAAAAAAAATCATACTTCTTATGTCTGATACTGTCTTTTAATGTAATCAACCATACATGTCTGAAAAATTTCTTATAATGTATATTCCTGAGAACCCAAGAGTTAAATAATGTTCTTCCAGATTTTCCTCTAGGGTAAACAAGAAGTCACAACAGAACCCATGGAGCTGTGTACTATTGCTACTCAGATGTTACCTCTTTTCAAGAAGTCCTTTCTTGACCTCACCACCTAAAATAGCCACTGACACCACCATTGCAATTCCACATAATTATTTATTCCATAACCTGCTTCATTTTTTTAAAAGCCCATTTACAATATAAAATTATTTTATTATTATTATTATTGTAGTAGTAATAGTAGTAGTAGTATTGAACATCATCAGTTGGCTAGTTTACTTCCCATCTTCCTCGAAAGAATGCAAACCTCAAAAGTAGAGGCTTCATTTTTCTTGCTCCCATTTTATTCCCACTGCCTAGGACAATACCTGGCAAATAGTAGGTACTCACGAACACTAACCCCACCTTGACACACATCCTAAGTGTGTAAATTCAACTTACACTTCAGTGTGCAGCCCTGAACGTTAATATGTAGAGTCTAGGAAAGAGTCTTTCTCTGGGCCCACAAGTTAAAGGAATGATGTAGGAATTACGTAGTAACAAGGGACTTTTCTATTTTAGTGGCCAGATCTTTATCAACTGTAGGGAGCTCTTGAAAAAGATTTCAAAAGAATAGAAAGGTACTGATGACATGTTGCATATTTCTGATACAAGTAAACCTGAAACTAGACTCATTCTCAGTTGTACAAGCTCTTTTTTTTAATTTGCTTACCTTATCTAAATCTTGGTTTTATCATTTGCAACAGAAAGAGTCTCAACAGTGGAGATTATCATCAGAACAATTTTAGGGCCTCAGGTCTGGTTTGTGTTCTTACTGTGATATTTTGGCAGATGTGGTTTTGAGATTTCTCTTTATTGTCTTTAGGTTTTTTAATTAAAGGAGGACACAAATCAAAAGGAGTACTTATTAATCACTAGGAGGATTTATTTATTACAGAGGCAATGTCTGGAAAAATCAATTTATTGCAAATGTTTCCTGCAGGTTTGCAGATTTCAGGCAATTAACAAAAGGTGCTATAATTCACACAAAGAGAACATTCATTGTGTTGCCAATAACTCATTTTGATAAATTAGACCTTGATTATGTTGCATTTTATGAGAAGTGTGAGTTCAAAGCTGCAGAGTAGCACAGGCACTATTTGTAGCAATGACCCAATTGACATAGAAGCTGACCATGTTGGCTGACTGCATGTTGCATCTAGAATCTTTCATTGCCACTGTGGGGTGTGTGCACATGTGTGTGTGTGTGCTGGTCATCTGTTTGGGTGTTGGGTTTTGCTACTTAAAGATTATTAAGTGATGATTAAGTGAATCCTGGAAAACAGAAACAACACGTATTGCAGGAATTGAGAAAACTGAAAAAAATCAACAAAAACAGACTCCATTAGGATTGCTCATTTACTCTCTCCACAAACTTGGATGATACCATGGCAACAGATGAGACTAGTAGCCTCTTTGTTTCTGTCCAAAGCATGTCACTAGGTCAATTTAAAACACTTTCTGAAACTCTTCTCTCATGTAATCAACTCAAAAAGAATTATCACTGATTGTGTGCCAGGTTCTAGTCTAGGAATGAACTCCTCAGTCAGCCTCAGAAAATGAGAAAGCAATGTAATAGGGAAAGTGATGTTTCTGTGACTCCAGAGAAGGATATGTGTTTTATAGATTACTGGAGGGATGTTTTTAAGTCCTTGGGATGGGGATGAGAAAGGCATTGCTGATGGAGTTACCAGCAAATACAAAGGCAAGGAATTATGAGAGAGAATAATGTAGAGTGATGAATTGGAATATAAATTGCAAGAGGGATATGAGTTTAATGGGAAAGGGGAGGAATTCATGATAAATGAAATAGGTAGAAACTAGATAGCAGTAGGCTACATATGTATCTTTAGAGTTTTGACTATTTTCCTGCAGTGAATGAAGAGCCATTAAGAGTTTTTGAGCAGGTAAATGACAATGCAATTTGCATTTTTGAAAGGAGACTCTGATAACAATATAGGGGCCAAATTGGAGGTTTATGAAACTTGCTTCAGTCTTCAGAGAGACCTGTAAGAACAGTATTCTGGACTCCTGTACTCCATTCCACCTAGAATTTATTCTAATGTGGCTTCTGTTGGGAACTTGTTCATTTTTCTAGTTTTTTTTCCCCTATGTTTAATATAATTATGTGGTTGTTCCATTAACCTCATCTCATCATGATTTTTTGGAGCTGTTGAACATCATTACTTTTTCCTGTTATGCTTTAGTGTTTAGTATAGCATTTTGCTGCAAGTACATGTAACACAAATGCTAATAACTAAACCAGGAACTAACTGAATGAGAACTTAGCTGATGAAAGTCAGAAACCAGGACTGGGATGAGTTTGCGATTTCCTCTGAAAGTATCGAGCATAATGCTGTCACTGAATAGAGACACAGTGGTTAGAGCACACTTAAGAGCTAAGGGTCATGCTTAACTCTGCAGAGGGAAGCTTGAAACTTCACTAAAGAAATAATATTTCAACTAGATCTAGAAGAACAAACCAGAAGAGAAAAATTGCACAGAGGAATTGTGAAAGGCCACAATGCAATGAATGATCAGAGCATGATGAGAGGCATAGCTGAAGTTTAGGGTGAGTGAGGAAGAGATGAAAGGAAATCAGACTGAAAGTAGACTAGGCAATGGATGTGAAGGGCCTTGTAAGCCATGGTGTATTTAAACATACTATATGTTAACCGTGGTATGTTCATAGTGTTTTCAATATGTTTACCATCGTGTTTGTATTCACTCAGCGTAGAGTAAGAGGAGATTAGCTCACACTAAAACACTGGGGGAAAGGGATTATTATTAAAAACTGCTTTGTTTGAAGCAGGCAATATATGCAAGAGGTTCAGACAATAATTTACATAATGAATTTTAGCACAACAATAGTTGAATCTTCCCTAAAATATTTCCCTCTCCAACTAGTTATCCAATGTAAAATATCACCATAGGTTTATTATCATATGTTAGCAAAAGTCCTCATCTAAAATAGAAACAGAGCCACAGCTTTTATACTCTAAGTAGTAAAGTACCATGAAACCATCTAAGTGTGCCCCTACTACTCACCTAGTAAATGAATACCCTGAATTCATCTCCTGTGAATATGTGAATAACCACAGTGATAAAAATTTATTTGTATCACGGATTTTATTTCATTTTTGAACAATCTAGTTGGTAGAAACTTCTTCCTTATTTGGACTCACACAATGTCTTATTCCTCTTCCACTAGATACCTAGTCATGGTTTTCTCTTTCTGCCAATTCCAGTCAATTGGTATGACTTACCTGGGGCACTCAGCTGAGCAGGAATCTAATACTACATCCAGATTCATCAATGAAAAAGAAATGATTCAGTTGCTGTATCTGCCAGGAATTCTGGAATGGAAAGTGGCAACTTGCATGATATGTTTTTCATTCCAAGCTGAGACTATTTGAAGACAACTATAATAGCTCTACCATCTGTGCTGTGAAATTGTTCCCATATAAACGCCTAATACAAAGCATAATCTTAATACAAGTCTTTTGAGTGGATTTAAGACATTGTTGCTAGCCCTCTAGGAGTCATTTTTTCTTGGACGTTCTAGAGAATACCTACCTTAAAATTTTAATGTTCTACATCTTCTTTCCCTCTTTACTATTGGTGTATTGAATTCTAGTACAGGGTTCTCTATTTGTTCCTGTTAAATTTCATCTGGTTAGATTTAGCTTGTTGCAACATATTTTTAAATTACTTTCCAAAATACTTTGAGGTTTTAAGAGTTCTTGAACATAATGTATGTCAGTGGATGGATGCCAAACAAATCCTAAAGTAATATTAAAATGCATTGAAGAATATAGAATCCACAACAAGAAGGTAATAAGCTCGCTCCAGGAGAGAAATCACCCATCTCCTAAATCCTATTTGAATTTCTACATATGTTTTAATACTCAGCCTAAAAGCCAATTCTCCGTGAAAACTTCCGATAATTACCCCAGTTTTAATGACTCAGTTTGTAAACTCTTTGAAACAAGAATCAAGTCTCATGTATTTTGGTATCTGTCTTAGGTCAGGTTCTATAGAAAGAGACTGAGATAAAGCTTCTCACGTAATACGTTGAAGGAGTGTGGGATGATGAAACAGATGAGGAGAGAAGAAAGATAACACAGGGAGAACACCTCGACAAAGAAATGGGTTTAGTTGAACTTATCTCAGCCTGATCCCAGGGAAAACTCTTGAGCATGAAAAACATCACAGAATTATCCTTACTTGTAATAAATACACATTACAGGCATCAGAGCTCTTTGTAGCCCCTCATCAGTGAGTCATTGGTTGCAGGTTTCCTCAGGAGGAAGTCAAAAACCAACCAAGCATATCTCATCAGCTGAGAACAATTCTCAGAATAAGGATGCAGCTGTAGACTTTTAGCAGCCAATACTCACAGCAGCTTGGAGATGAGTGAGAAGGAAGAGGGAATCTGGACAGAGCAAGAGCAGTACCTGCTACAGTTTCTTCAGAATCAAGCGTGGCATCTTACACATATAAGACACAATAGATGCTTACTGATCTGTAGTGTTTAGAGAATTCAACCAAAAATGCAACTTTCCTATTCACCACATTTTTATTATTGGCTATTGCTTGTTTTGCTCTTATGCTTATACAGCAAAAGGTTGTATTAATTATTCGGAATTTTAATTTGGTATTATGGTATAGGAGAAATATAAAAACCATTAGGAAGTCACAAAACTCTAACCCTGAAACTATTTGGTGAAGGCAGTTCTATGGAGTTTTTAGTTGATGATTTAATTTCTTTACTTGTTTTTATTGAATGTATAAATAGCAAGATTTGCATTGATCAGCTGTAGAAAAGAGTTAAAGAATATGGATATGAAATGGGAGCCGCTGATGTAAACTTCTTTACTTTGTTCAGAGAATCCTCCAACTGAAATTCTGTTGCAAATTTTAAGTAATTTTTAACAATATGAAACACTGTGGAGCTTACAGAAAAGTTACAAATGTGATAGGAGAGATGTTTTTCTTCTCTGAGCCATTTAGGAGTACGTTACTAACATGAAGTTCAATCGCCCTGAATAGTTTAATGTGTGCTTACTACAGATAAGGATAATCTGCTACATATCTACAATATAAGCATTAAATCAGGATATTAACATTGATACATTACTATGACCAGCTCTTCAGAGCCCATTCATATTTCACCAGTTGTTATGCTGGCATCTTTTATCTGTCAATGGAACAATTGGTGAAACATGAATGGAAGAATTCAGTTCAAAATCACATGTTGCTTTCAGTTGTCATGTTTCTTTAGTCTTCTTCAGTCTAGAACATCCTGTCTTTCCTTGACTTGCCTAATCTTTACAATTTTGAAGATGACAGATGGCTACACTTGACATTTCTAGCAATTTGAGTTTGCCTGACACGCCTTCGTGATTAGATTCAGGTGCTGCATCTATGGCAGGATTATCACAGAAGCGATGCTACATTCTCATTGCATTCTACCAGGTGGAGCAGTTTCGGTTTGCCTCACTTTTGAGAACACCAATTTTGATTACTTAGTCTGCCAGGTTTCTCTACTAGAAAGTTACTTTTTTCCCTTTGTAATTAAGTATTTTATAAGAGGAAGTATTTTGAGATTATGTAAGTCTCTGGTTCCTTATTAATCTATTTATTTACATCAAATGGGGTCATTGTTTCCTATATTATTCAATGAATTAATCTGTTGCTAACATTATTCATTTGAATGTTTAATTTTTCCCAAAAAGAGCCAGTAGGGGTCCCTTCAAGCTGGCTTATGTGTCTTTCTGATATGCCCTTATCATTCTTTGAGCACTTCTGTTCTGTGGCAAAATAAAATGGTCTAGCATCATTTTATACTTCTTCTGTCCCAGACCTAGAATCACCCACTTCTTTGAGGATCATAGGTTTCTGTTGTTATATAATGGGATTTGAAAGCCAATTTCTATGTACCAGGTGTGCTCATTGCCATTGGGAGTATCACTGCTCCCAGATCCTCTCAATGGCAGATCTACAGAGTCTGTACACACACCCACTTTCATGTCTATTTATTCTATATAGCTCTACTTATACTAAAACCCATGAATTCATACTAATACCTCCTACTTCAACCTAACACCACACAAACCTTCTGTTTTTCTGTATTTTCATATTTGTAACTCCATTCCAGTGAGAAAACTGGCACCCGTTATATTTATTATATTTCATATATTTAATTACTTGATCAGTTCCCCCATGTGTAAGCAAGTTGCACTGTCCGTGCCACCCCTTCCTCTGTATGGATGCCCTCCTGACTCAGGTTTTGGTGTCTGACTTTGATTCCCCATTGATTCCTGTGGCTTTGGGATTTAATTGTTTAAGGAGGTAAAGAGAAGGGGAAAGGAAAAAGAAAGAGGAACTACTGTTGAAACTTTTATAAAGTGTTTTCCATGTTAGAACAAAGGTATTTATGAAAACTTTAAAATTATATACTTCAGAAGAAATGAAATTAGATATATAAATATACACACAAAGCTTTTATTTTGTTGCTTTCATTGCTTATCAAAAAAAAAAAAAAAAAAAAAAAAAAAAAAAAAAGCCTGAAAGTGTATAGCTTGTACCTGGATGAGGTAAAGTAGCAGCCCTGTCATGGGCGTCAACAATGAACAAACTAGAATGCTTGTGCTTGCGTGAAAAAGGCAAAGAGCCAAGCCAAAATTACTAGGGCACGTTGACGATTTTGGGGAATACTAAGGGGACATCTCACTTGTCAGTCATTCTTTGGAACAAAGAAATAACGAAAAAATAACTATACAGATTTAACTGGCCATCCAGTGTGTTTTTATAAAATCAGAATTCTAGTAAATTCATAAATGAACAAATGACAAAGCCGAATTAGATGAAAAGCCTCTGTTATTGTAGTTAAGAAACAAAAAGCATGTGAACAAAGGGAAAGCAAGTGTCCTAGTTGGTCTCAGCTTCATAATGACTGTCACTCAAGTGTTCATCTAATTTGTTTCTAGAGAGCACCACAGATGGTGACATACAGGCCATAGGGTCAAGGGCATAGGGACCTGGTTCAGAATTTAGTCATCTTGGACGTATTTCTTAAACTTCTCTGGTCTTGTTTCTTTACAAGGTATTTGGAAGGATAAATCAAATACAAACAATATTGCCAAGGTTTGAACAAATAAGAGAAAATTAATTGTACACCTCCCACTCTGCCTTAGGCACATTGATCCCTTCTCTGTTTCCAGAATATGCTTGGTGCTCTACCTCAGGGAATTTTGATTTGTTATTTCCTCTGCTGGCAACACTCCTCCATTGGATAGCTACAGGTCTGCTCCCTCAGCTCATCACCTCTTTGCTGCGACGTCACCTTCATATTATGGCCTTCCCTATGGGGGGAACCCACCCCTGATAGTTATCGTGGGTTCTCTTCTATTTCCCTAAGCATCGGCTGGTCTGAGAAATAAAAGGAAAGAGTACAAGAGCGAGAAATTTTAAAGCTGGGTGTCTCCGGGAGACATCACATGTCGGCAGGTTCTGTGATGCCCCTGAGCTGTAAAACCAGCAAGTTTTTATTAGCGATTTTCAAAAGGGAGAGGGAGTGTACGAATAGGGTGTGGGTCACATACATCACATACTTCACAAGGTAATAAAATATCACAAAGCAAATGGAGGCAGGGTGATATCACAGGACCACAGGATGGGGCGAAATTAAAATTACTCATGAAGTTTCAGACACGCATCATCACTGATAACATCTTATCAGGAGATAGGGTTTGAGAGCAGACAACCAGTCTGACCAAAATTTATTAGGTGGGAATTTCCTCCTCCTAATAAGCCTGGGACTCTACAGGAGACCAGGCTTATTTCATTCCTTCGCTTTCGACTGTAAAAGGCAGCCGCCCCAAAGCAGCCATTTCAGAGGCCTACCCCAGGGGCCATTCTCTTTCTCAGGGATATTCCTTGCTGAGAAAAGAATTCAGTGCTATTTCTCCTATTTGCTTTTGAAAGAAGAGAAATATGGCTCTGTTTCACCAGGCTCACCGGCAGTCAGAGTTTAAGGTTATCTCCCCTGTTCCCTGAATATCGCTGTTATCCTGTTCTTTTNTATTAGGTGGGAATTTCCTCCTCCTAATAAGCCTGGGACTCTACAGGAGACCAGGCTTATTTCATTCCTTCGCTTTCGACTGTAAAAGGCAGCCGCCCCCAAAGCAGCCATTTCAGAGGCCTACCCCCAGGGGCCATTCTCTTTCTCAGGGATATTCCTTGCTGAGAAAAAGAATTCAGTGCTATTTCTCCTATTTGCTTTTGAAAGAAGAGAAATATGGCTCTGTTTCACCAGGCTCACCGGCAGTCAGAGTTTAAGGTTATCTCCCCTGTTCCCTGAATATCGCTGTTATCCTGTTCTTTTTCCAAGGTGCCCAGATTTCATATTGTTCAAACACACATGCTCTACAAACAATTTGTGCAGTTAACGCAATCATCACAGGGTCCCAAGGCGACATACATCCTCCTCAGCTTACGAAGATGGCGGGATTAAGAGATTAAAGATAGGCATAGGAAATCACAAGGGTATTGATTGGGGAAGTGGTAAGTGTCCATGAAATCTTCACAATTTATGTTCAGGGATTGCTGTAAAGACAGGCATAAGGAATTGTAAAAGTGTTAATTTGGGGAACTAATAAATGTCCATGAAATCTTCACAATTTATGTTCTTCTGCCATGGGTTCAGCTGGTCCCTCCATTCGGGGTCCCTGACTTCCTGCAACACTTCCCCAGGACCCCATGTAAAATTACACACCTCTAACACTTCCTATCTCCTCTTTTTCCTGCTTTAATTTTCTTCTTAGCACTCATCACTCTCTTAACATTCTACATACGTCTTTGTCATGCTTATCATCTTTGGTCATCTCCACCAGAATGCAAGGTCCTTAGGCAGGCACTTTGGTCAGTTTTTTCCACTGTTGTGCCCCCAGATCCTGAGATCCTGAAACATGCCTGACAGCATGCAGTAGGCACTCATTTGCCATAAGCACATATCAATGAACAATAGAATAAATGTTCAAGGCTTTCTTTTATTGTTTTTTGTTTTTCCTCATAGGCAGAAATGGGAAAGGTGAGAGGATAAAAAGAAAAATGAATAAAGAGCTTAAAGAAAGATAATTTAAGGAAAGAAGAATGGCAGAGAGTTAAGAAGAGGAAGACTTTAGCTTTGGAACATTCTGAACCAGAACAGTTCAGCTGCAACTTCAGCCACAGTTGTGTCATACAGTGTTCCCAAGACAAGTCTTGCAGATGCAAAAGGCAAGCCACTTATTAAGCTTGATTCAGCCCTTACCACTTTTTTGGATTATTCTCTGAGGTCAGCTACACTGGTTGTTGGATAAGCAGTCCAGGATAATATTAGCCAAGTGAAATGTTACATTAGAAGTGGTATATTTTTTCTACTTAATGAATAAACACATACCACTTTCTGAAAAAGTTATATATTCATCTTTTCAGAAAAACACCCATGATTTAAAATTAAAAGTTTCGGCCAGGCACAGTGGCTCACCCCTGTAATCCCAGCACTTTCAGAGGCTGAGGCAGGCAGATCACGGGGTCAAGAGTTCGAGAACAGCCTGGACAATGTGGTGAAACCCCGTCTCTACCAAAAATATAAAAACTGGCTGGGTGTGGTGGCGGACACCTGTAGTCCCAGCTACTCGGGAAGCTGAAGCAGGAGAATCATTTGAACCCAGGAGGAGGGGTTGCAGTGAGCCAAGATTATGCCACTGCACTCCAGCCTGGGCGACAGAGTGAGACTCCGTCTCACAGAAAAATAAATAAATTAAATTAAATTAAATTAAAAGTTTCACACTTGAGTTTAGGATGAACACCTTTTGCATTTGAAAGCAGTGAATATGAGAATCTTTCATAGCAATAGTCCAGTATCTCATTAAAAAAATAACAACTCAGTTATCTCATGCTTATTTGTATATTTATGTATTTATTTCAGGTATGTATGTATATGCATATATAAATAAAAATAGTGTTGTCTCATGGGATGAATAAATCTAGTCAGTGAATAACATTCATACATAATGAGAAGTCTTATTGAGATTGAACTGTTAAATAGTTTAAAAGAAAAAAACATTTTTAAAAAGAACACACATAAGAAAGTTGGTGAGAAATGTTTAAAAATACTGTATATATCCCTACATTTGTGTCAGGAAGTTCAGAATCAACATCGTTTGTCAACCTAACTAACTTATAACAGTATTCTCACGCAGCTAAGTAACTGCACTTTCAGTATCTGCCAGTCTCTCATGATCAGTACGACTATCTGTACTGTACTTTTAAATCCAGTTGTCATGGAATTGCAAACTGTCTCAGCATCAGAAACTGCTGCCTTTTCCAGTACATGAACTATGCTTTGGGTTTACTTAGAAACTCCTTGTTGAAAAATCTTCTTGCCTCAACATCACTAAGGGAAACAGAGCAACGAGATGGATTCTGGCTTCTATATTCGATGCTTTCAACCATGGCTTCTTTTATCACCTGTAAATAGAGACAGAAGTTGTATAATTAGTGCTGCTATGAACTCATTTACACATTTTTGATTAAAACAAAATCTAATGAATCTTTTATTAGGGTATTTTTTGGCATATATGAATAGAAATCTGTGAGTCATGCATACACATTTAAATTCAACATCCCACCACTGCACTCTTGTTAAGCTTATATTCAGCTTACCAGGGAAAGAAGGATCCTGGAAATGTTCTAGATTTTGTGCTGATAAATTTGGGAATAAAATGGTAGCATGGTAAAGTTATGTTGGTTCTACTCTTTGCCAAAAGGGGGATAACAGGGAAGAAACAAGTAATTACTAAATCTATAATTTATGTTCTTTATAATTAGTGGGCAAGTAGAAATGAAAGACTACCAGGAAAGTAAAAGCTTTTCCTAGTGGCGGAAGAAGGCATTGCTGGATGGCATTGCTGGATAATTGCTTTCCTTCTCCAACTGAACCAACACAGTTATAAAACATGAGCCTGCTCTATCTAGGAAACACCATGCTCTGTGATTTCATTGGTGAAAATGAATTACTACTTTTTATTCAGCATACATATATCCAATATATATTCTTTACATATACCCATGTTAATGGTAACCAGAATAAAACACAGGAAGCTACAACATCTCAGAATTGCTATTTCAATTGTGACACACTGGTTTTGGTATGAAGTTAAAACCTAGTTAGAATTTGGGGAAAGAAGAGAACATTCAGAATTTGGTAGATGCAGTTATTGAAGAGCAATGGAAATGGGCTTTGGAAGAAGGCCTGAATAGTAAATCTTGTCTCTGCTCCTGCTTCAGAACCTTGTTAAAATTAGGAAGATTCCATTCCCCAGGACAGTCCTCATTTCATCTCGATGACCAATGAGGTAGATGTTTCTGGGCACCAGGAAACAGAGGCAAGTCACAGAGTTATTTCATAGTTCCCTTTATTCTCTACCTTAGGGATTGTTAAGCAACATTAAGGTACAGTCCATGGGCTTTTCAGCCCCCTGCCACAGGTAGGAACACTTGGAAAGTCCGAGCAGTTTAGGACGCTATGGGCTCCTCCCACTCACAACTGCTGTGGCCCACTTGGCCTTGGAGATTCATGCTCAGAGGGATTCTCCCATTACCACGCGCAAGCTCACTGGGCAAGCATGGCTCATTGCCTAGAGAAGATCATGTTTGCATCACTTCAACATGTGAGATCTAAGTGGTGCAAACATGCAGTTATTTTTCTGTGACTTTATGTCACAGACACCCAACAAGCAAGGCTCTCTATTCTCTAACAGTAACTTTAAACAAGCAGTCAGACTTTGGAAAAAGGGAGCTATCACAGGAATGTGATTCTTTTATATGCCTTACTTTAAAACGTAATATATGTAATTATCTTCTGGGGAAATGGGCTCAAATGTGAATGAGTCTGTTAAGGAAAACTGATATTTGCTGATCCCACTTTTCTTATGAATAGGGAAACATAATTCTGTGATGACAAAAGATGCTTCAGACCTATGAAGGAGACTTGGACCAAAGGCCACCAGGCACAAACACTTCTTGGCTATATGAGATGGAGGGGAATTAGTCTAAATACTTGAGCTTGTTTTTTCTTCTTTAAAATAGAAATAATGTACCAATTTGGGGTTTTGTGGGATCATTTCTATAAATGGAGAATTTCTATAAAATTGGAGATCATTTCTATAAAGTGTTTTGCACAATACCTGGTACATAAACATTTGACAACAGCTATTATGCTTGTTATTTCTAAACCGACAATATGTGATGAAAATTGGGAACTCTAAATTAGAAGTGAAGCTATAAAGTTCATAAGAAATAAACACACCAGGTATATAACCACAAATGAGCTTATTATATTGTGTAAGTCAGCAAATTGTTTCTGCTATTCAAAGTGTCCTACTACATCTTCTTTTAAAAATCTCCCTGCCTTTCTAGAGATCTATATCAGCAAATTTATCAATTGGTTTCTCCTCATAGCAATCCATGAAACATCAACCCTCACTGCATAAAAGTGTCCAAATAAAATAAAAACCAACCATTTGCTTTCTAAACTCCTAAAAAGCTTTAAAATAAAAAAGATCATAGAAAAAATTAAACCGACAATGACTGCTGCTATCAATTCCTTCATAATAAATTCTTGAGCATAAAAAAATCAGCAATATCAACATCAGGAACTAGTGGATTTATCGTAATTGGACCTCAGCTGGTGTTCCGAGTGAGCAAGCCATTCTGATAAAGGAAAACGAACACTTCCAACTCTGAAAACCCCAAATTAGAATGTGCAAGTTGAACCACTAGGTGGCATATTCACACCATGAAACCATTAACTAGGTTTTTCAGATTACTGGGGAAAACACCGTTCTTGGGAGTTACAGTTCTGTGATAGAAAAAACCAAGCCCAGCACTAGATCAGTTACTAAATTCAAACCTTTTGGCATCATACATGATACAACTACACATATCCAAAAAGGCATTGTATTAAATTTAAACCTTTGTTTTTATTATTATACAAGAAGTCATCTTAAATGGTGTTTGTATCTCTTTCATTCTTCCTTGAAATTCATTGAGATTCCAAATCCTTCTCTTCAGTGTTATCCCCGCAAACACCCTCATATCTCAACCTTCTCCATCCCCACCACCTATCCCATGTCATCTTCACTTGTGCCATTCAATAGCCTCCTATTGTTGAACCAGATCTCTTAAATCTTTGTTAATGCAAGCAGAGAATAAGAAAAACAAGCACGTAAAATGTGATCTTCCCTTCCACTTAAGAAACAAATTTGTAGAGGTGAGATTATAAGCAATCTACAAACAAATGTTGAGTTATCACAATAGAAAATAAAAAATAAGCCCAAGAGAGAAAGTTACAGTATATTTTGTTAGAGAAGTAAAAATTACAAATATAGGAGAACACGAGAATATATTTAGGTATAAATTACTGTGAATTTGCTAGATAATGCCTGCCTTTTCAATAAAAACTGAAATGTCAGGAAGGCAGAAAGTTCATCAGGCTTGTCATTTTTTTTTTTTTAATACCAGCACTTACAACATGGAAGGTACATAATAAATATTTGCAAAATTAATAAATACACAGCAGGTGCTCACTAGAGGTTGACTGACACAGGCTAGCACTCAGTTCAGAGGGACAATGAGACCAGTTAAGTTAAAGGAGAGGCAGGGTTTTTAAGTGGAGCAGAAGACCAGGCAATCTCTGTAGAAGAATAATCATATGAAAAGGCTGAGGATGGGAGGCTGTGGCATGCGTCAGAGACATCTGGGAATTGGTTGGCCCTGCTAGAATGAGGGCTGTGTTTGGGGAACACTAAGAAATAAGGCTGCCTGAGAGACAGGTGGTTCAAAAGGAAGGAATGAAGGAGAAAAGACATGCAGCCTCATCTCAACTCCCCCACGTCACCGTGACTTCCAGCAACCTGCCTAAGTAATCCATGACTCAGTTTTCTAACTTATAAATTAAAACCCCACCTCATAGGCTAGTCTTGAGTGTTAAATATTTGACGGAAAATATTTGGCTTATATGAAGCACTCAAAACTTTTAATTGTTCTTTCCATGCTGTACCCTTAGTTCCTGAAACAGTTTCTGGCACACTAAATATTAAATATGTATTGAATTAATGAATAAATGAGACAGAAAGAGATTATAGGCAGCATTAAAGGTAGATGAGTTATGGACTAATATATTAGGCAATAGTACATAATAGTAAGCTTATAAGTTATATTTAAAAGAACATTGACTTCTACCTACACACCCTTATCAAGATGAAGAAATGAATTAAGAAATAAGTACCAATATTTCTGGATATGGATATATCCTCATTTTAATTAACATTTGATGTTTAGCACTTTGTAAAATTATTTAAGAAAGAAAAAAACTCATTATTTTGCATCATTGGCATATGCTGAATAAACTGACACATAACTGGTTCTAAGACTATGCCTATCAAATGAATAATTTGGATAAGTGAGACTGGGAAACCATATATTTTCCTGTGACAGCAAATTAACAGGTCCTAGAAAAGAAATCTCAGAAGACATATTCCCTACAGATCAAAGTGGTGGTTTAAGAGTAGATAGAGTATGTAACCATACTATGTGGGTAGGCATGTACTATATACAAATTCCCCATGGTTGGGAACTGACTCCCTCCAAACAACAGCACCTTGTATCCTGACACGTGCTACCCAAAGTAAGTCAATAACATTTTAAACACTCATCATGAAAATTGTACTGTGTATTTACTTTAGGTGTCAGGCATTGTGACCAGTGTGTCTAGAGAATACAAGGGAAATAAAGCAAGTCACTGGTTTTAAGGGGCTTATAATTAAAAGCCAAAAACTATGAACAATAATAATTATATTAGCTGCTTCAATTTACTGTCTATTTCATGCCAAGCCCTTAAGTTATATTATTTTACTTAACCCCCACCCTGATCCTACATGATATATACCATCGCTTCCCTTTACAAAATAGGAAAGCAAAATTTAGAAAGGTTAACCCATACGCCCAATGTCACCCAGCCAAGAGGCAGCAGAGCAAGGATTTGAATACCCAATTTGGTCAGACTCCAATCCCTCTGCATCCCGTTCCCGCCCCGCCGCCATCACATGTCTACCAGTGTAAGTCACTATACATTAAGTTTTTGAAGGAAAAAAAATGAAATACTACTGTAATTGTACAAGTATTGAGACAATGTTCAGTGAAAAGGAATTTGGGAGGATTGAGTAAGAGCAGAAACCTGATGCTATGAGAAACCCAGGCTGCTGTCATGACGTGAGCAGAAACAGAGCAGAAGTCCTCTAAAGATAAACTAAAATTTAGCTTTGGCGAAGCAGGCCGGCTAGGATCTCTGGATAAAATGAAGCAATAGGAGGGTGCAGCTGGCTGACACAGCATGGCCTCTTTGGAGCAAAAATGGAGGTCAGAGTGAATTGAAGAAGAAATGTTGCCCTAAGCCACAGTGGTCACAGTTGCAAAGTTGAAAACTATTGTCTATGAAATTGGCAAAGAAGTGACTTTGCATTGTAAAAGTTTATATTCGCAATGTCCATCCACTATTTACAAAGAACTCTGATGGTCTATGGCAGTAAACATATGCTGTGTTGCTGAAGTGTGAATCGGTCTCCTACTCTATTCAAATGGTGTGGGAATGAGAGGGTTAGCTAACTCAGCAGAGTTTTGTTGCTCTTTAAGTACCATCATTTACAAAGTTGTGATTCTGATAAAAATGTGTTTTCTTAAAGTGGAGAAGAAGGGAGTCACTAAGGAAGAGATAAAATGTCAGTGAAAACTGAAAATTTTATCTGTTTATGA
The DNA here is from genome assembly GCF_001698545.2 of Rhinopithecus bieti. Classification (NCBI taxonomy): domain Eukaryota; kingdom Metazoa; phylum Chordata; class Mammalia; order Primates; family Cercopithecidae; genus Rhinopithecus; species Rhinopithecus bieti. Next base: position 478,321 of record NW_016826966.1, on the reverse strand, counting down.
AACGCGTGCGCGCGCGCGCGCGCGCGCGCGCGCGCACACACACACACACACACACACACACACACACACACACACACACAAAGAGGAATTACTTGAACATGAGTCTCAATGTTCATGTAATTCTGGAAAAAGCCTACCTTCATTTGTTCATTCAGAAAATATTTACTTACTGCCTAAGCTGGCATTACCTGTACAAACTTGTCTATGTTGTTAATCTGGGGCATTTGCAAAGGTCTTTGGGTGTAATCCCCATGGACCTTCAGGGGTACAAGATAAGGACATGTATAGGTAAGGTTCCCATTTATTAAGCAGCTTCTGTAATCATGCATTACCCAATTAAGCATTCACTACTACAATTATTATAGATCCTACCACACCTGTTTCAGAGAAGAGGAAGGGGAGGCTCAAAAAGTGTAAGCAGCTTATTCAAAGTCACATTTATGACATTTAAAGATGATATAATGCCCATAACATTGTCTATACATGCTGTGCCAGAAACAGTAGTAGAAGCAATTACAAACTGCTTAATTCTCAGAACTGAAGGACTTGGAGATATAGAAAAGATTGCCCTTTATGGCTAATGCTTTTAGTGTCAAGTTTAAAAAATATTTCCCTGGGTCAAAGCCATAAAGATACTCCCCTATGTTGTATTCTAGAAACTTGGTTTACTTTTCTACTCAGATCTACAGGCTATCTGGAATTGGCTTCATTGATAATGTGAAAGAGGTAAATTTAATTTTTTCCCTTGTGAATAATCATCTGATCACTTTTTTTCTTATAGATAGTCACAATTTATTTAAGGACGATTTTATTTAGTGCTACTGTCTGTCCTGGGACAATGTCATGTTTTCTTAATTATGTTACCCTTCTTTCTATTTGGTAAAGTAAGTCTTCTAACTTTGCTTTCCTTCTTCAAGATGAGTTAGCCTACTTTGGTCCTTTTCACTTTCATATTTTTTTAATGAATTTATCAATCTTCTTACAAAAACCTGACGGTATTGTTACTAAAAATGCAGGGGGAATGGGGACTTACTGGTTAGTGGGTACAAAGTTTTAGACTGGGAGGATGTAAAAAGTTCTGGAGATAGATGATGGGGATGCTTGCACAATAATGCAATGCACCTAATGCCACTAAACTGTACACTTAAAAATGGTTAAAATGGTAAATTTTTATGTTTTGTATATTTTATCACAATAAAAAGTGAAAACAGATGTTTAAAACTGCTAAATTAATGGCTTGTGAAGAATCAACATTTGATGAGGTGTATAAGTCAGGATAGTTGTTCTGGGATTCAGTCTGTTTTTGTTCAGGTGCTAACTTTTACATCTATGTATCAAACAAACTACTTTGAAGAATGTTTGTAAAATATATAAATAAAACTATATCATTCCGGCCGGGCGCGGTGGCTCAAGCCTGTAATCCCAGCACTTTGGGAGGCCGAGGCGGGCGGATCACGAGGGCAGGAGATCGAGACCATCCTGGCTAACATGGTGAAACCCTGTCTCTACTAAAAAAATACAAAAAACTAGCCGGGCAAGGTGGCGGGCGCCTGTAGTCCCAGCTACTTGGGAGGCTGAGGCAGGAGAATGGCGTAAACCCGGGAGGCGGAGTTTGCAGTGAGCTGAGATCTGGCCACTGCACTCCAGCCTGGGTGACAGAGGGAGACTCCTTCTCAAAAAAAAAAAAAAAAAAAAAAAAAAAACAAAACAAAACAAAACAAAACAAAAAAACTGTATCATTCCTTATTGCAAATTGTTTAGCAGACTTTATACAAATTAGAACAGCAAGACAAATGTACTTGGTTAAGGTACACATATGTGTATGTATATCTATTCCAAAGTCTAACACGACATTTGTATATTCCTACAATTTGTTTTATCCATTTGAGAAAGATTTATCAAATTTAATACATTTCATCGCAAGGAATGTCTAGTTTTAGCTTATTGGCTCAAACTGGAAAATAGGGTGACTGTGATATTAACTCTTACCTCTCTTTTATTAGCATGAGGTTTTATAAAATGCAACTAACTCTATTTTGAGAATTTCTGTTCATTCCTTACAAATCATAGATTAATCATTTTCTCTTAACCTTTCAATTTTTGCCATCACCATAGAGATAATGTACCACGTGGATTTCAGATGTCCAGTGCTTGAAGTATTCTTTCTAAAAAGGAAACAAATCTATGGAGAAAATGACATATGCTATACATTTTGATAAGCATTTTTAGATGAATTATCATCTATTTGTAAATGAAGGCTGACAAAAAGAATTTTATAGTTGTAAGAATCAAAGCTTATTGGGGAAATTTTACACATTTACAAAAATTAAAGATATTGATTGACGAATATACTATGGTACAACTGTGACGACTGCACACAATTGATCATTACTAGTCTCAGGTCAAACAAAACAAGCAAGCAAACTAGATGTGTGGAGTTCTATTAGCTCACAAAATCTAATTAGAGCCCCTATAAACAGAACACTCATTCACATATTCTGAGTTCCTTTGTGCCATTTACACGGTCACCAAAAAGGCTGGTAAATCAGGCATGATGCTTTTCCTTCTCCATTTAATTTCTTTTTTTCTGTTTTTCTAATGTACAAAATCCAATTAGGCCAATGAACTTAAGCTTTCACAACTGATAATCATTTGTCAGACACTATGATTTGGAACCACAAGTCAATGATTTCAGTTACAGAATAGGGTTCCTAAATGGTAAGTTAAAAATGAAAGAATTTCACCTAGACACAGAATCTTAGCAGAAGATACACTAATGATAGGAAGGATTGATACTGATGACAATGACTTATTTCTAAAACAAAGAGTACTTGACATCTCAAAGGCTAAAAATAGGAAAGGCTGGCAGGGCATGGTGGCTCACGCCTGTAATCCCAGCACTTTGGGTGGATCACGAGGTCAGGAGATCGAGACTAACGCGGTGAAACCCCATCTTTATTAAAAATAAAAAAAAAAAAATTAGCGGGGCGTGGTGGCAGGTGCCTGTAGTCCCAGCTACTTGGGAGGCTGAGGCAGGAGAATGGTGTGAACCTGGGAGGCGGAGCTTGCAGTGAGCTGGGATCACGCCACTGCACTCCAGCCTGGGCGACAGAGCGAGACTCTGTCTCAAAAAATAAAAAAAGGAAAGGCTGTTACCTTTTGTGATACTGCCCAAATTCACAAAAAGAAAACATGTAAAATCATAAGTATATTTATTAAAATTCGTGTTATATTTTTGCAGATTAACTACACTTCTGGTTCCATTCACTTTCATGCTCATATTTCCTTTTCATCACTTTTCTTCCTTAATTATAATTTATCATGTAATAAATATATTAGATACTTCGGGAAAGAAACTGAGTATTCACCATTCAATAAAATAATAGCATAACATGAGTTTCCTTATTTTTCCTTATTTGTCAGTTTTGTGGGGTTCTTCTGAAGATTAGCAAAATAATTCATGAAAAGTGAAGTGGCATATTTTGGGTGGTGTCATTCATAACACGTTTTTTTTTTATTTTTAATTAAAAAGAGATATTGGTGTGTTTATATGGTATGGAAGTCATTTGACATAGTCGATGGCCACAGGAGATACTTACATCAATGTTGTTCAGAGTATTGAAGTGCATAAGATCATGTAGTCTTTTGAATGCTTGATTTGGATATTGAAAATTGAAGGTCGAAAATGGTGATTCTGGGTCATCAAAAATATCAAAGTCAGCGATTTCTTTCTCTTCCTCAGTTTCCCTTGGAACACCTAAATACCAGAAGAGTCACAAAGGTTGTTATTTTGAAAACTACAAAATATCTCTAAAACCCAAGGAATAAAACATACACACATAAAGACAGCAGTGGGAACCCCCACAGAGCCAGGTACTCTGTAGCATCTCTGACTTTATCATTTCTCTGTGTTCTGACCGGATGACATCCAACTGCCAGTATCTGACATCTCTCTGCTTGAGGGCTTTCTATCCTGCCCTGCAACTGTAGAAGCCTGCTTGGCCCACTTGTGGCAGGCCGGAAATTCTGATAAATAACACTGTTCCCCAGGCGGTGGTCAACCAAAGACTCTAGAGAGTTAGTATCTAAATACTCCATTCCCCTGCCTTTTGGTGTGTGTGTGGGAAGCATGACTGTGGGACACAGGTCTATTCCATTTCGTAGTCTTTCCCAGGGGATCAAGTTCCCATTGTGGTAGCCGGCTTGCTAACGCAACTTTGTTGTCTGCTTCCTTCCCTTTACCACTTCCCCATTTCCTTACTAATAAACTAGAGTGTTCCTCAGCTCATCCAAATAAACTATTTGCACTTGAGTCCTTTTCTCAGAATTAGTTTCTGGGAGAACCCAAACTAAAACATTATGTGGCTGTCTTTATGCCGTGGAAATCCCCTACACATGCCAACTGCTCAGTGAGTCTCTTCTTGAGAATTCACAGTGATAGAAAATTCACTGGGTTTCAAGTGCTCTACTGTCTGATAACTAAAAATGTCAGATTTCCACCTTCTCGTATGCTGAACTATATGCTTCACAATAATTTTCACTTCTATTGGTCCTTTCTTTGTCTTCCTGAGAAATCTAGAAAACACCATTTTCTCAGCATATTCCCATTACTCATCCTCCCTATTTTTTGTGTCTTTCCATTCATAAAATGGAAAACACATTTTCTGGTCCTAAAATACGGTTTTTGGAGCCTTAAGCATTCTGCATGTAAATCTTTAGATCTCCTTTGATTCATCAACATTTTCCAGGATACACAAGAGTCGAGAGACTCCTCTGGTTGTGGTTAAAAAAACAAAACAAAACAAAAAAGACTACGTGTCAAACTTGATTCTTGTTTTCTATGAAATACAACATGGCAAAGTGAAATTGCTAGCCATTGTGTACTGCTAGATTACGTTAATCTTGTGGTCAACTAAAATTCCCAGAAATTTGCATGATTTTCTGAAATAAAAGCTTTCTTACAAGGGTGATAGTCAAAATGTTTGATTAAAAATCAATCAGAACAAACACAATTCGAAGTATTGAAGTAAAGTCCCAGAGATTTTTGCTAAACTAGTTGCTGACTTTTCAGTTTCTGGACTGTGAGCAAGTCAAGGGATCTAGGGGTAAGAGAAGAAGTACTTGAGGTCTCAGAATAGCATCTATTTATCAAGGTAAGGGAGACATTCAGTAGTGTAATAGCTGGTACCGCAGCGCCAGAGTGAAACAGTTTAATGTCAGTTTCGCTCCCCTACTTAATTTCTATTTTATGCAATACAGCTTACTCCCTACATACCTGGAGCCTTGTACTTTCTGAAGTTGATGTTGGCCAGAACAAAGTGGATGATGGTTGGGCAATCTTTCTCCATATCAGGATTCTTGGGTTTAAAGACATAGCACTCCTTCAGCCCTTCCCGATCAAACACATAAGGATCGATCTTTGGAAAGGGGAGCTTGTTCATTTTAGCCCACTTTTCTGCAAGTAGAAGCTCCTATGGGAAAGAGGGAAAGATGCATTTGGAAATTTTCAGTTTTCATTGATTCAGTTGGTCTGACCATTATTCAGTGTTCACTAGGTGTCTACTGTGTGCCAGCAATGTACTCCTTGCTAGGATGAATCAGGACCCTGTTCTCAAGAAGCTCATTACATCTCAAAGAAATTGAAAACAAACTCACTATTGTTATGTTAATTCTTGGCAGAAGGCTAGCTCCACAGCAGGCATTTGAAAAATTTTTGATAAACAACTGAGCACAATTATGTTGAAGAAGCTGCTAGAGAAAAAAAAAAAAATTATGGGTTCAGAGAATTTATAACCATGTGAATGTTTTTTCAACCCTTAGGAGTAAAAAAGGAATCTGATGATGCAGAATGAAGAATCCTCTGTTACTGGATTTTCACCTGTATCATCTCCACCAAAGTGTTAAAAAGTACCAGTCAAAACTTCATTCATTTTATGTATACAAAAATATTTGAGTTACTCTGACTCAGCTTTCCGTCTTCTTTTTGTGAAAATAAGTTGAACCTTTGGCCTCAGAGCATTGCTATTACATGTAACGGCCAACAGAGGACTGTACAGATGTACCAAGAGCTTATTTAATGGCCGTGGCAAATTGTTTGATGGTTTCCATGTATTAGCTCCCTTCCTGGTAAGCTGATTATACATTCCCACCAGCATGAGAAGACAAATAGAACAGAGCCTCCACAGGTGATTTACAAGTGCTGGCATGCAAGTGGCCAAGAAATACATGTTCATGGTCAGCCACTGAGATTTGAGGTTGGTTTGTCTCTGCAACAAAGCAGGCTAACTCACTGGGGTAAGCACCCCTAAAATTAAGTTTAAACTGGAGAACATAAATCAATATGGAGAGATGCAGTGAAGAGACCTCATTTCCATTTATGTGCATCTTCAGGGAGAGTGGAATAAATAAGAAGCAGAATATCATAGTGGGAAAAGCACAGATTCTGGGACCAGATGCCTGAGTCCAAATATAAGCTCCATGGCCTTGGGCATGTTTCTTAACTCAGTGTCTCCATCTCAGATATAAAATGTGGATGATATAAATGATACCTATTTCATAGGATTGCTATTAGAATTAAATAAATTAATACTTTACAGTGCTTAAAACAGTGCTTACCACATATTAAGTGTTATGCAAATGTTTAATAAATAATTGCCAGTAAAGAGAAGAAAAGAGATGGAAGGAAAAAAATAAGGAAACCAAAAGAGGAAAAAGAAAGGGAAGAGAGATAGGAACATTAGAGAAGAAAATTCCTAGAGGGGGAAGTTTTGGGGATACTGTCACTAGAATCTTAAGTTCTTTTTAACTACTCTTGTCATCACATTGATCCATTCCACAATAGTCAATAGTGGCCACCTAGGTTCCATGTTAGAAGTGGGGACATAACAGTGAGTAAAACATTCACAGTTTTTGTTGTTATGAGATTTATAGCCTGTTGGGCAAAAGATAGCAATCAAATAACACTTTGTGTTTAAAACTGTGATAAATGCCAGGAAAAAATACAAGGTGAGACTTTGCAGTACGCCTGGACAATTTCCTCAGAGTATCTGTTAATTCATCCAACAATTATCAGTGAGCTATGTTCTAAGCCTAAGAGATAGGCTGTCCTTGAAGATTTGAGTTTATAAATCAACAGAAAAGATAAATAGATATTATAGTAAAGTATGATAAAGGCAGGAAGGGGCTGCACGATTGTGGGCCTGGGTTGTGCAGTGTGAAAGGCCCAGCTTCAAGACAGACACCCTAAAACTTGCTAGCTGGATGACCTGAGACAAACTAATTAGACACCACAGGTCAACAAGAAACAAATTATTTTTGGTGGCTGCAGTATACAGTGATGCTCCCCTACAGGCAACACAGAGATAATGAGGAACAAAAAAACACAGACTAGATTATTCACTATCCCTGACATAGCAGGCTCCCAATCCCATCTCATCTCTATTTCATCTGTTCCTTATTTCTCAGCAATTCATTTTTCTACTTCTGTAAAATAAAGCTAATACTATCATCTTTCTCATAGGATTGCTGAGAGGATTAAATGATAAAATGTATAAAGACCTCAGTAGTTTACATTAGAAGAAAACAAGTACTTTAACATATGGCCTTACATTCAGAGAAAATACACTTTTGATTGAACTTGCACTGATCTTTTGCTTCTAGAATGTCATGGATTTTATGTTGATCAACTCTCTCAATACCACTTATGAATAAAAATCTAGGAGAACAAAGGATTTAATGTATATGAAAGCATTTGCTTCATAAGCTATTCTGCTAAATACAATTACATTTCACTGAAAATCCCATATGTATGCAAATAATTTCTTGTTTGGAACTTGAGAAAGCTTTTATCACCAATCTCTTCTTTTTTTTTCTCTCTATTCAGTTGAATTAATCAGCTTGTTATTTCTTGTCCAGTACTGTTCACAATTATTCATTCATGATTATTCAACATCAAAATAAACCAAAAGTTCACATTGTGGAGCAATTGCGTGAGGGCAAAGAAAAGAAAGAGCTTTCTAGTGTTTACAAACATGACTCAAGGGTATGACCAATGATGTGTGGATGCTGGGGTAAAATGAAAAGGGAAATACATGACGTAAGAGTGAGGCTATTTTTAGATAGTTCACTTCACGCTAGAATCAGGAAGAGATGGAAACTTTCCCTTTCCTTATGTGATCCTGATGTGGAAAAGATTAAAAACGATGATTGCAAATACAGTGATGATAGCATGGATAAACCATTTCCTCTCTGATGTCTCGTTTCTTTCTGTAAAGGCTGAGAAACAATGACACAGACTATGAGTAAAGTGCATTAGGTTTTAGAAAGTACTTTAAAAGATTTCAGTGAACAAAAAAAGTGCTGCTTCACAAATTACAGCAATATGCCAGAATTGTGTTCTATGATAACTACCCATTTTGGTTATTGTTTGACACCTCAGATATTTCACACTTCCATAGACTAACTTAAGATACACTTACAACATAGTACTAACTAAAATGACTTTCTGTGGGATAAAAATGTGACAGTATCTTTCGAAGAGATACTTTGTAAGATGTCTGTGCTCATTTTGGTGTTTTGTTTTGTTTTTTTGACAGTCTCACTTTGCTGCCCAGGCTGGAGTGCTGTGGCCTGATCTTGGCTCATTGCAACCTTGCAGGTTCAATCGCTTCTCCTGTCTCAGCCTCCTGAGTAGTTGCAACTACAGGTGTGTGCCACCACACCTGGCTAAATTTTGTGCTTTTATTAGAGACAGGAATTCACCATGTTGGCCAGGCTGGATGAGCTCATTTTTGAGTACTAAAACACAATTAAGAAGACTTGAAGGAGAGGAAAAACAAATAAATAACATAGAAATGAATATCATAAATAAATGTTATTTCTAAATAACAGAAACATCTTCAAAACATAGTATGATAGCATATATATGCCACTTCATTCATTTGCATGTAAAAAATATATAAATATATACTTTAAATATATGAAACAACACATTTATTTATAAAAATACACACACACATATATATACATAAAATAATAAATTGACTTGTCATTAGAGAAAGTCAGATTTCTTTTGTCTGTATGCAAACCAAGAATATATGCTTTCTATTCTACAATGTTCTCATTATATAAAACCTATTTTTGAGATTAGGGAGAAGATTAGGGAGAAGGATGGCATATAAGCATGTAAGTAAACCTCCAGAATCTTAAAACATTATTGAAGCAAGTAATATAAAATACGACTGATAGAAACTACAAGTTAGAATTAATTATTTTACAGTTATAGTCTCTCTTACTTTTAATAAAAGACATGCTAGTATTAGGCTCCAAGAGCTTTATAATGCAATAGGCATGAAAATAACTTTCTATATCTAATGTTGTATAGAGTTTACATAGCACTTTGTAATTCTGGGTAGTTATTCACAGGGATGTTACCATAAACTCACAAAATATGTAAAGAGAAATTAATGTCAACTTAACGTAATATCATCACAAAACATCTGATTCTCAATTTGAGTGAACAATATGAGTGTAGTGGGTTGAACGGTGGCTCCGTATAAAATACCCATTTCCTAATCCCTTGACCCTGTGAATACGACCTTATTTGGGGAATGGCTCTTTGCAAATGTAATTTAATTAAGGATTTTGAGATTAGATCATCTTGGATTATGTAAGTGGGCCCTAAATTCAATGACAATTATTCCTACATGAGATACAACAGAAGACATGCACACAAAAGAAGAGGCCATACAAAAATGGAGGCAGAGATTGGAGAGATGAAAACCACAAGGCAAGCAATGCCTGGAACCACCAAAAGTTGGAAAAGGCAAGGAAGGAGTCTACTGTGGAGGCTTTAGAGAGATGGCATCCCTGTTGATGCCTTAATTTCAACTTCTGCCCTCCAGAACTGTGAGAATATATTTCTGTTGTTGTAAGTCACCTTATGTGGGGTAATTTGTTACAGAAGCTTCAGGAAGCTAGTATAAGAGATAAAACTGGAAGTACTACTTTAAATGCTGTGCACTTTCCTTCACCAGCCATTGTGGATGGGTGCCTGCAAAGCTAATGCTTGGACTGATTTGGCCGTGATGTGGGCCAACCTAAGCATTATAAGTGAATAATATGTGGAGATTCTAAAACAGGTCTTGCCCTCGTTTCAACAAATAAATCAGATGATTGTGGAAAAATACAGATACTTTTTCCTTTATTAGTGGGTTTGAATGGAATTCTGACCCTAAATGAAATATAGGCAGATCAGTTTAATTTAGATGTATTATTTCCATCATTTGTGAAGACTGCCTCATTTCAAATTTTCCTTTCTTCTTTCTTCCTTCTCTCCTCCGTCATCACCTCTTTCTCTCTTTTTTCCCTTCCTTCTTTCCTTGAATAATTTTTAAGAGAATAAACCCATTGTTCTGACTTCTTGTCATTAAGCATTTAAATGAACACTGAAAAACTGAACCAGATTTATGTCCAATGTATAGCAACACAATATAATCTAATTTATGGCATAATAACTAAAATCTATTACTCTCCCTAAAAGTTAGTAAGATAAAGGGGAAAATAATTTCTAGTAGTAAACTCTGAATTCTTCTATATTCCTCACTTTCTTGCTCCCCAATAAAGCCCAATGTCCCTTCATTCTCCCCTAAATTCACGGCCTGTTAATTTTGCATGCTGAAGGATGAAGACTTTGGCTTATTTTCATGACAAACAATCAATCCCATTGATTGTCTTTAGATGAGCTCTAATGGTATACTAAATTTACATATTATACATCTAAGATGTATGGTTAACAAAAAGAAACTTGACAAAATGAAACACAAAGCTGCTTTTGTTAGATAAATTAATAGTAATAATATTTAGGATCATGAACTCTTTATATTGGACTACTACTAGGGTGTGTGCTAACTAATTTAAAGAAATTAGTGTCATTTACATTGACATCATTAACTCTTAAGGCCAATTACAACACAGAAACAACATAAATTTTGGTTGCTTTTATCAAAAGACATGATCTCCATCTTTCTATATCTTCTTAACAAAATATGACATTTAACTATATGAAGGGCCAGAATTATCTGCAAATGTGAAATAAAGTCAATATTTCTAATTTTTTGCCCAGCATTTATGGTCTAATATCTTGTGAAAGGCAGTGTCCATATTTCAGTCTCAAAAATAGGAAATTATTTGCTATTTAATTACCTTAATAAAATCATATTGCATATATCCAATTATTACATTAGGGATTCTCCCCCGCTATCAAAAGAACTTCATGTAGACTCCTTGCAAATTTTCAAATCTTGCTATGTTATATATAAAACAAATATTCTACTTTAGCATTGATAGTAGAACATTTTAATCAATTTAACAATTCTACTTTGGCAATCTTTTAGACTCATTTAGGAATACATACTTTCATAATGACACTTACAGGTTTAAAGCACTTTTAACATTCCAAGTCAGCCTGAAAAAAAATATTTTGTTTACTTTGAACTTGCTGAAGTACCTACCTAGTGACAAGAAAAACTATATTATGTGTAATATATTGCAATTTACTTTATGTTAAATCTCTGAAAATACAATTCATTATTTCCAGAATGGTAGGTTTCATGTTATGATAAATAAATAATAAAAGGAAGTATATAAATTTGGAGAAAGGCATGGGGAAAAAGAATTGAAAAAATGATTTTAAGACATATCTAAGAAAATGTGCAGGTAGAAATGCCTATATGTACTACAGAAGCAGTAATTGGAGACATGCTCTCTAATATAGTAAACATATAATAAAGCTACAGTTATTAAAATGCAGTATGGTACTGACATAAGAATTGCCAGGTTGTCAGATGGATGAATGAAACACAACAGATTAAAAAAAAAATCCTGTGCCCTATAATAATCATATAGTATATGATATAATAAGCATAACAAAATAAATGCCAAAAAAGTCTATGGGGGATTGTGTTATTACAAATGCAATGTATTCAAAAAGATTAATGAGTTACATATATTTAGAAGAATAATACAAAAATTAAAATATCAAAATATCAATCTCTATTTAACTGATATTGGTAAGAATGAATTTCAAGAATATAGTACCCAAAGCAATCTACAGATCCAATGCAATCCCTATCAAAACACCAGTGACATTCTTTACAGAAATAGAAAAAAAGTCCTAAAATTTATATGGAACCACAAAAGACTCTGAATACTCTTAGAGTTATCCTGAGCAAAAAGAACAAAGCTAGAGGCATCACATTACCTGACTTCAAATTATACTACAAAGCTACAGTAACCAAAACAGCACGATGCTGGCACAAAAACAGACATATAGACCAATGAAACAGAATAGAGAACCCAGAAATAAATCCGCCCATTTGCAGTTCAATTCATTTGCAATGAAGTTGCCCAGGACATACACTGAGGAATGGATAGTCTCTTCGATAAATGGTTCTGGGAAAACTGAATATCCACAAGCAGAAAAATGAAACTAGATTGCTATTTCTTGACATATATAAAAATCAAATCAAAATCAATTAAAGACTAACATCTAAGTCCTAAAATTATAAAACTACTAGAACAAAACATTGGTAAAGCACTCCAGGACACTGATCTGGGAAAATATTTCTTGAATAAGACCTCAGATGCACAGTCAACCAAAGCAAAAATGAACAAATAGGATCACATCAAACTAAAAAGCTTCTGCACAGCAAAGGAAATAATCAACAAAGAAAAGAGATGAACCACAGAATGGGAGAAAATATTTGCAGACTATCCATCTGACAAGGGATTAATAAACAGAATATATAAGAAGATCAAACAACTCAATAGGAAAAACAATCGGATTTAAAAATGGGCAAAAGATCTGAATAGCTATTTCTCAAAAAAAAGACATACAAATGCCCAACAGGAATATGAAAAAATATTTAACATCACTAATCCTCAAAGAAATACAAATTAAAACTGCAATAAGATTCAATCTTATCCCAGTTAAAATGGCTTTTATCCAAAAGATAGGAAATAGCAAATGTTGATGAGGATGTGGAGAAAGGGGAACCCTCCTACATGGTTATGGAATGTAAATTAGTACAGCCACCACAGAAAACAATATGGAGGTTCCTACAAAAACTAAAGATAGAACTACCATATTATCCAGTAATCTCACTACTGGGAATATATCCAAAAGAAAGGAAATCAGTATACTGAAGAGATATCTGTACTCCCATGCTGATTGCAGCACTATTCACAATAGCCAAGATATGGAATCAATGTAAGCATCAATCAACAAATGAATGAATAAAGAAAATGTGATACCTACACACTATAGAATATTATTCAGACATAAAAAGTAATGAAATTCTGTCACTTGTAATAACATGGACAGAACTAGAAGACATTATGTTAAGTTAAATAATCCAGGCACAGAAAGACAAATATTACATGTTCTTACTCACATGTGGAACTAAAAACAATTGAAATAATGGAAATAGAAAGTATAATGATGGTTACCATCTGCTGGGAAGGATAGTGGAAAGGGGAAATAAAGAGTGAATGGAAAATGGGTACAAAAATACAATAAGATAAAAGGAATAAGATCTAGTGTTCAGTAGCACAATTGGGTAACTATAGTTTACAATAATTTATTTTATATTTCAAAATGACTAAAAGAACGGAATTGGAATGTTACTAACACAAAGAGGTGATAAATGCTTGAGGGGATGGATATCCCAATTACCCTAATTGATCATTCCCCAAATGATTGTATCAAATTTGGCATGTACCCCATAAATATGTACACATATTCTGCATCCATAAATAATTAAAAATAAAAAATTTTAAAACTAATATGAAAAGAGAAAAGATAGTGAAAAAAATTTAAAATTATAAGAAAGAATAAAACTGGAAGAAGTTCCTACATAAATATTTGAAACAATAAAATCATCAGCAACAAAAGTCCCAATACAAATGACATATTAGGTTATATTTGCAAAATAAGACAAACTTTAATATTCTTAAGACATAAAAGAATGTTTATTAATAGGAACATCACAAATAATCCAATTAAAAGTAGTTTAGAAACATCAATATATAATAAGCATGACAAACCATTCAGTCTCACAAAGGAAGAAAACTGAAGCATAAATGTGAGGTTTTTTCCCATCATATTGCATAAATTTTTTTTTTACTTTGTCTTTAATATTTTTTCCTGCCAGCAAAGGCATGTAAAATAGACTCACATATGTAATTAGATATAATGTAAATTGGTGAATCTTCTCTGGAAATCAATCTGAAAATATTTACTAAAAGTCATAAAATGATACACATCTAGAAACCAACCTAAATAAATAATTAAAATGTGATTAAAGATTCATGTGCAAGGATAATGATTATAGGAAAAGGTGGCAAGATAACAATAATCTAAAAGTTGAAAATAGAGCATTGTTAAATAAATTCTCACATATCTGTATACAGAGATAGTATATATTTTTATTTTATTTTATAAAC